>NC_091190.1:10559854-10804854 GCF_040958095.1 Procambarus clarkii | reverse complement strand
AGCATCACAGTAGAGGTTCACACTACACAGCATCACCGTAGGGGTTCACACTACACAGCATCACAGTAGGGGTTCACACCACACAACATCACAGTAGAGGTTCACACTACACAGCATCACAGTAGAGGTTCACACTACACAGCATCACCGTAGGGGTTCACACTACACAGCATCACAGTAGGGGTTCACACCACACAACATCACCGTAGGGGTTCACACTACACAGCATCACAGTAGGGGTTCACACTACACAACATCACCGTAGGGGTTCACACTACACAGCATCACAGTAGGGGTTCACACTACACAGCATCACAGTAGGGGTTCACACTACACAGCATCACCGTAGGGGTTCACACTACACAGCATCACCGTACTGGTTAACACTACACAGCATCTGCCCCTTGACCCTCTTCACCCCTGCCTCTATCCCCTGCTTCCCCCTCTATTTTTTAACAGGAAATAATAGTCCATATAGTCATAATTATAGCTTAGGTATTCAATGACAAACATGTTGAAGTTTTTACCCTTACCCTTTCCCTTACCCTTACTCATACCCTTTCCCTTTCCCTTTCCCTTACCCTTACCCTTACCTAACGTCATTTGTGCAGCATATTTTTCGTTTATGTCCCCACCCAGATTTAATTTCCAAATAAAACCAAACCATGTTTCCCTACACACACCCTCTCCATGTTTCCCTACACACACCCTCTCCATGTTTCCCTACACACACCCTCCCCATGTTTCCCTACGCACACCCTCTCCATGTTTCCCTACACACGCCCTCCCCATGTTTCCCTACACACACCCTCCCCATGTTTCCCAATACACGCCCTCCCCATGTTTCCCTACACACACCCTCACCGTTGTTTCCCTACACACACATTTCCTAAGTTTCCCTACACACACCCTCTCCCATGTTTTTCTATACACCCCCCCCCCATGTTTCCCTACAAACCCTCCCCATGTTTCCCAATACACACCCTCCCCATGTTCCCCTATTCCCACCCTTCCCCATGTTTCCCAATTCACACCCTCTCCCCTGTTTCCCTACACACCATCCCCCATGTTTTCCCACACACACCCTCCCCCATCTTTCCCAATGCACACTCTCCCCATGTTTCTCTATACCCACCCTCCCCCATGTTTCCTTACACACACCCTCCCCTATGTTTCCCTTTACCCACCAGCCCCGTTGTTTCCCTACACACACCCTCCTCATGTTTCCCAATACACACCCTCCCCCATGTTTCCGTATACCCACCCTCCCCCATGTTTCCCAATACCAACCCTCCCCATGTTTCCGTATACCCACCCTCCCCCAGGTTTCCCTATACACACCCTCCCCCATTTTTTCGTAGACACACCCTTCCCCATGTTTCCCTACACACACCCTCCCATATGTTTCCCTATACACACCCTCCCCATGTTTTCCTATACACACACTCCTCTATGTTTCCCTACACACACCCTCCCATATGTTTCCCTATACACACCCTCCCCATGTTTTCCTATACACACACTCCTCTATGTTTCCCTACACACACCCTCCCATATGTTTCCCTATACACACCCTCCCCATGTTTTCCTATACACACACTCCTCTATGTTTCCCTATACACACCCTCTCCCATGTTTCCCTATACCCACCCTCCCCCATGTTTCCCTACACTCCCTACCCCATGTTTCCCTACACACCCTTCCCCATGTTTCCTTACACCCTTTACCCCATGTTTCCCTACACACCCTCCCTATGTTTCCTTACACACCCTCCCCCATGTTTCCCTATGCACACCCTCCCCCATGTTTCCCTATACCCACCCTCCCCCATGTTTCCCAATACACACCCTCCCCCATGTTTCCCTATACCTACCCTCCTTCATGTTTCCCTATACACAACCTCCCCCATATTTCCCTACACACACCCTCCCGCATGTTTCCCAATACACACCCTCCCCATGTTTCCTCATACCAAAACTCCCATATGTTTCCCTATACACACCCCTCCCCCATGTTTCCCTACACACACCCCATCCCCCCATGTTTCCCATTACACACCCTCCACATGTTTCCCTATACCAACCCTCCCCCAGGTTTCCCTATACCCACCTTCCCCCATGTTTCCCTACACACACCCTCCCCCATGATTCCCAATACACACCCTCCCCACGTTTCCCTGTACCCACCATCCCCCATGTTTCCCAATACACACCGTCCCATATGTTTCCCAAAACACACCCTCCCCTATGAAGGGGGATAACCCTATGAAGTTCGCATAGCAGAGCAAGCAAAGTCAAATCTTAAAGTGTTTTTTCAGTTATATCGAACTAAGACTAGGGAAAGGATAGGTCCATTAAAATCTGAGACAGGTCAAATAACGGATATTGACAAGGAGATGAGTAGTATTTTTGACAAATATTTTATATCTGTATTTACTAAAGAAGAACTTAACAATATGCCTTCAGCCGAACAAGTCTATGTGGGTGGGGATGAGGACAGGTTGACTAGTTTAGCAGTTACCAGGGAGGATGTAATTAAACAATTAGAAAAACTAAAACCAAACAAATCCACAGGGCCGGATGAAGTGTTTGCCAGGGTGCTTAAAGAATGCAAAGAGGAGCTTTCCGAGCCACTGTCTACCATATTTAATAAATCAATAGAGTCAGGCAGAGTGTCAGAGTCATGGAAGGTAGCTAATGTGGAACCAATTTTTAAGAAAGGAGATAGATAGATAGAAATATCCGGGGGGATATTAATAGGGTATTAAAAGTATCAACACAGGACAGAACACGAAACAATGGATATAAATTGGATAAGTTTAGATTTAGGAAAGACTTGGGTAAATACTGGTTCAGTAACAGGGTTGTTGATTTGTGGAACCAATTGCCGCGTAACATTGTGGAGGTGGGGTCCCTCGATTGTTTCAAGCACGGGTTGGACAAGTATATGAGTGGGATTGGGTGGTTATAGAATAGGAGCTGCCTCGTATGGGCCAATAGGCCTTCTGCAGTTACCTTTGTTCTTATGTTCTTAGATCACTTGCGTCAAACTATCGGCCAATTAGCCAAACGTCTATTGTGGGAAAGTTACTTGAATCAATAATTGCAAATAAAATTCGTCTCCATCTTGAAAAACATAAATTAATAAATGAGTCGCAACATGGTTTTACAAATGGCCGTTCATGTTTAACAAATTTGCAAACTTTTTATTCCAGCATAGTTGAGGCAGTTGATAGAGGTAAGGATTGTGATGTTATGTACCTTGACTTTAGCAAAGCTTTTGATACAGTGCCACATGAAAGACTAATTAAAAAAATAGCTCATGGTATTGGGGGTGCTATATTAACTTGGATTAGGGCATGGCTATTCCAAAGAAAACATAAGAACATAAGAACAAGGGCAAGTGCAGAAGGCCTATTGGCCCATACGAGGCAGCTCCTATTTATAACCACCCAATCCCACTCATATACTTGTCCAACCCACGCTTGAAACAATCGAGGGGCCCCACCTCCACCACGTTACGCGGTAATTGGTTCCACAAATCAACAACCCTGTTACTGAACCAGTATTTACCCAAGTCTTTCCTAAATCTAAACTTATCCAATTTATACCCATTGTTTCGTGTTCTGTCTTGTGTTGATACTTTTAATAAGAACATAAGAACAAAGGTAACTGCAGAAGGCCTATTGGCCCATACGAGGCAGCTCCTATTCTATAACCACCCAATCCCACTCATATACTTGTCCAACCCGCGCTTGAAACAATCGAGGGACCCCACCTCCACCACGTTACGCGGCAATTGGTTCCACAAATCTACAACCCTGTTACTGAACCAGTATTTACCCAAGTCTTTCCTAAATCTAAACTTATCCAATTTATACCCATTGTTTCGTGTTCTGTCCTGTGTTGATACTTTTAATACCCTATTAATATCCCCCTTGTTATGTCCATTCACCCACTTGTAAACCTCTATCATGTCGCCCCTAACTCTTCGCCTTTCCAGTGAATGCAACTTAAGCTTTGTTAATCTTTCTTCATATGAAAGATTTCTAATTTGGGGAATTAACTTAGTCATCCTACGCTGGACACGTTCAAGTGAATTTATATCCATTCTATAATATGGCGACCAAAACTGAACTGCATAATCTAAATGGGGCCTAACTAGAGCAAGATATAGCTTGAGAACCACACCAGGTGTCTTGTTACTAACGCTGCGATTAATAAATCCAAGTGTCCGATTTGCCTTATTACGAACATTTATGCATTGATCCTTTTGTTTTAAATTCTTACTAATCATAACTCCCAGATCCCTTTCGCAATCCGACTTCGCAATCACAACACCATCTAGCTCGTATCTTGTAACTCTATCATCCTTACCTAACCTCAGAACTTTACATTTATCAGCATTAAACTGCATCTGCCAATCCTATGACCATTTCAAAACCCTATCTAGATCAACTTGAAGTGATAGTGAGTCCTCCTCCGAATTAATTTCCCTACCGATTTTCGTATCATCGGCAAATTTGCAAATGTTGCTACTCAAACCTGAATCTAAATCATTTATATATATTATAAACAACAGAGGTCCCAGGACAGAGCCCTGAGGCACCCCACTTACAACATTTTCCCACTCTGACTTGATTCCATTTATACTAACTCTCTGTTTCCTTTGGTATAGCCATGCCCTAATCCAGCTTAATATAGCACCCCCAATACCATGAGACTCTATCTTTTTAATCAGTCTTTCATGTGGCACTGTATCAAAAGCTTTGCTAAAGTCAAGGTATACAACATCGCAATCCTTACCACTATCAACTGCCTCAACAATGCTAGAATAAAAAGATAACAAATTTGTTAAACATGAACGGCCATTTATAAAACCATGTTGCGACTCAATTATTAATTTATGTTTTTCAAGATGAAGACGAATTTTATTTGCTATTATGGATTCGAGTAACTTTCCCACAATAGACGTTAGGCTAATTGGTCGATAGTTAGACGCAAGTGATCTATCTCCTTTCTTAAAAACTGGTATCACATTAGCAACTTTCCAAAACTCTGGCACTCTGCCTGACTCTATTGATTTATTAAATATGGTTGACAGTGGGTCACAAAGCTCCTCTTTGCATTCTTTAAGCACCCTGGCAAACACTTCATCCGGCCCTGGGGATTTGTTTGGTTTGAGTTTTACTATTTGTTTATGAACATCCTCCCTGGTAACTGCTAAACTCGTCAACCTGTCCTCGTCCCCACCCACATAGACTTGTTCGGCTGAAGGCATATTGTTAAGTTCCTCTTTAGTAAATACAGATACAAAATATTTATTAAAAATACTACTCATCTCTTCATCACTATCTGTTATTTGACCTGTCTCAGTTTTTAATGGACCTATCCTTTCCCTAGTCTTAGTACGATATAACTGAAAAAACCCTTTAGGATTTGTCTTTGCTTGCCCTGCTATGCGAACTTCATAGTTTCTCTTTGCTTTCCTTATCTCTTTTTTAACATTTCTAACCAGTTGTACGAATTCCTGTTCTAAAGTGACCTCCCCATTTTTAATCCTTTTGTACCAAGCTCTCTTTTTACCTATAAGGTTCTTCAAATTCTTTGTTATCCACTTTGGGTCATTAGTATTCGATCTATTCAATTTGTATGGTATACTACGTTCCTGTGCTTTGTTTAGAATATTCTTAAATAAGTTATATATTGAATCCACATCGAAATCCCCATTTAAGTCACCTATCGCTGGGTTCATGTCTCGCTCCAAGACTAATACCCTATTAATATCCCCTTTGTTATGTCCATTCACCCACTTGTAAACCTCTATCATGTCACCCCTAACTCTTCGCCTTTCCAGTGAATGCAACTTAAGCTTTGTTAATCTTTCTTCATATGAAAAATTTCTAATTTGGGGAATTAACTTAGTCATCCTACGCTGGACACGTTCAAGTGAATTTATATCCATTCTATAATATGGCGACCAAAACTGAACTGCATAATCTAAATGGGGCCTAACTAGAGCAAGATATAGCTTGAGAACCACACCAGGTGTCTTGTTACTAACGCTGCGATTAATAAATCCAAGTGTCCGATTTGCCTTATTACGAACATTTATGCATTGATCCTTTTGTTTTAAATTCTTACTAATCATAACTCCCAGATCCCTTTCGCAATTCGACTTCGCAATCTCAACACCATCTAGCTCGTATCTTGTTACTCTATCATCATTACCTAGGCTCAGAACTTTACATTTATCAGCATTAAACAGCATTTGCCAATCCTTCGACCATTTCAAAACCCTATCTAGATCAACTTGAAGTGATAGCTAGTCCTCCTCCGAATTAATTTCCCTACCGATTTTCGTATCATCGGCAAATTTGCAAATGTTGCTACTCAAACCTGAATCTAAATCATTTATATATATTATAAACAACAGAGGTCCCAGGACAGAGCCCTGAGGTACTCCATTAACAACATTATCCCACTCTGACTTAACCCCATTTATACTAACTCTCTGTTTCCTTTGGAATAGCCATGCCCTAATTCAAGTTAATATAGCACCCCCAATACTATGAGCTTCTATTTTATTATTTAGTCTTTCATGTGGCACTGTATCAAAAGCTTTGCTAAAGTCAAGGTACACAACATCACAATCCTTACCACTATCAACTGCCTCAACTATGCTAGAATAAAAAGATAACAAATTTGTTAAACATGAACGGCCATTTATAAAACCAGTATCACATTAGCAACTTTCCAAAACTCTGGCACTCTGCCTGACTCTATTGATTTATTAAATATGGTTGACAGTGGGTCACAAAGCTCCTCTTTGCATTCTTTAAGCACCCTGGCAAACACTTCATCCGGCCCAGGAGATTTGTTTGGTTTGAGTTTTACTATTTGTTTAAGAACATCCTCCCTGGTAACTGCAAAACTCGTCAACCTGTCCTCGTCCCCACCCACATAGACTTGTTCGGCTGAAGGCATATTGTTAAGTTCCTCTTTAGTAAATTCAGATACAAAATTTTTATTAAAAATACTACTCATCTCTTCATCACTATCTGTTATTTGACCTGTCTCAGTTTTTAATGGACTAGTCTTAGTACGGTATAACTGAAAAAACCCTTTAGGATTTGTCTTTGCTTGCCCTGCTATGCGAACTTCATAGTTTCTTTTTGCTTTCCTTATCTCTTTTTTTAACATTTCTAACCAGTTGTATGAATTCCTGTTCTAAAGTGATCTCCCCATTTTTAATCCTTTTGTACTAAGCTCTCTTTTCACCTATAAGGTTCTTCAAATTCTTTGTTATCCACTTTGGGTCATTAGTATTCGATCTATTCAATTTGTATGGTATACTACGTTCCTGTGCTTTGGTTAGAATATTCTTAAATAAGTTATATATTAAATCCACATCGAAATCCCCATTTAAGTCACCTATCGCTGGGTTCATGTCTCGCTCCAAGATCAGTCCATACCCCATACCCAAGACTTTCCAATCTATTTGACCCAAAAAATTTCTTAGGCTATTAAAATCAGCTTTTCGAAAATCTGGCACTGTAACAGAATTTTCTCCTACAGGTCTATTCCATTCTATGCTAAATCTGATTACTTTGTGATGACTGTTCCCTCGCTCACTCCCTATTTCGATGTCATTAATTTGTGTTTCCCTGTTAGTTAACACTAAATCTAAAATATTATTTTCCTGCGTTGGTTCCTTAATGTGTTGCGTAAAAAAGCAATCGTCAATTAATTCTAGAAAATCTTATGCTTCACTATTCCCTGTTTTGTTCACCCAGTTTATTCCACTAAAATTAAAGTCACCCATTACATAAATACTGTTAGATCTAGATGCTCTAGATATTTCATTCCATAGATGCTTTGCTTCCATTCTGTCTAAATTTGGTGGCCTATATATAACTCCTATTATAATATTATTTGCTTTTTCGTTTAATTCATAATAATAATAATAATAATTTTTATTTAGGTAAAGGTACATACATAAAGAGATTTTACAAAGTTTGTTGGCTTTATAGATAGAGCTAGTACATACAATGCCTAAAGCCACTATTACGCAAAGCGTTTCGGGCAAATTCTATCCATATAGTTTCTGTGTGTGGCTCAGTTTTGATTCCCTCTTTGAGACTACATTTCAAATTGTCCCTAACATATATGGCTACCCCCCCTCCTCGTCTAATATATCTATCTGTGTGAAATAGTTTAAATCCATTTATCTGATATTCAGCTAATAGTTCTCTATTTTCTACGTTCATCCACGTTTCGGTAAGTGCAATAATATCTATTTTTTCTATGCAGACAAGAGCATTTAATTCATTAATTTTATTTCTTAGACTTCTACTGTTAGTGTAATATATCCTAAGTGAATTGTTATTTTGAGGCCCTTTTCTTTCCCTGATCATTTTGCCAATTCTTTTCTCCCACGACCACATACTTTTATTACCTCGTTCCTCCAAATCAATTCCCATACCACTATCTACTAACAGTTTAAGCCCAAACAAACACCTCTAACCACTGGTTCCAACGAGTTCGCAACAGCAACAACCCCAGCCCTCGATAGATGCACCATATCACGAGCATACATTTCATTTCTTCCATAGAAGCGTTCCCAGTTGTCTATGAAAGATATTCCATTTGATTTGCAATATCTTTCCAGCCGGCAATTGACACCAAGTGCCCTCGACATCCATTCATTTCCCACCCCCTTTCTTGGAAGAATGCCACATATGATCGGGATTCCTCCCTTGCTCCTAACTAATTCAATGGCTGTCCTAAATCTCTGTATTAGTTCCTCACTCCTAACTCGCCCAACATCATTACCCCCTGCACTAATACAAATAATGGGTTTGTTCCCATTTCCCGTCATAATATCATTCATGTTTTCAACAATATCACCAATTCCAGCTCCTGGATAGCAAACCCTTAATCTGTTCCCCCTATCTCTGGCACAAAACGTTCTGTCTAAATACCTCACCTGGGAATCTCCGACAACCAAAATTCGCTTCGGTACCGCCCTAACTTTCTGAGCAGCCTGAGGGGCCTGCGCTCCGCCGTTCCTCGCTGATTTCCTCGCTGCAGGCACACTACAGCACTCGTCCTCCAACACGGCAAATGAATTTGCCGTCCTTAGGGCGTCCGTAGGCGGCCTTGTCAAGGTCTTCTTAAGACCCCTGTCTTTCACTACTCTCCACGATGAGGTCTCGTCAACACAGGTCTCCTCCTTCGTTTCCTCTCGAAGTCTCAGCCGTCGTACCTCCTCCCGCAGGGAATCCATCTCTGCTCTCAGAGCTCCAACCAAACTCATCAAATCATTTACTAATCCTACCATTATTGCAATAATAATGTTACTCCAGAGCTCCAGATAACACAACCTCTCACTGTGACAGCACCTGACTAACTCCCAATCACCGACTGACATAATGTTTCCCTACAGATACCCTCCCCTATGTTTCCTAATACACATCCTCCCCATGTTTCCCTATACCGACCCTCCCCCATTTTTCTTAACACACTCTCCCCATGTTTCCCTACACACACCCTCCCCCATGTTTGCTTACACACATCCTCCCCAATGTTTCCCAATACACACCCACCCCAATGTTTCCCTATTCACACCCTCCCCCATGTTTCCATACACACACCCTCACCCATGTTTCCATACACACACCCTCCCCCATGTTTCCCAATACACACCCTCCCTCGATGTTTCCCAGTACACACCCACCCCCATATTTCCCTACACACCCTCCCCCATGTTTCCCTACACACACCCTCCCCTGTTTCCCTATATGTACACTCCCTCCATGTTTCCCCACACACCCTCCCACATGTTTCCCAATACACACCCTTCCCCATGTTTCCCTATACCCACCCTACCCTTGTTTCCCTACACACACACCCTCCCCTATGTTTCCCTATACACACCCTCCCCCATGTTTCCCTATAGACACCCTCCTCCATGTTTCCCTATATACATTCTCCCCCATGTGTCCCAATACATACCCTCCAACATGTTTCCCTATACACACCCTCCCCTTGTTTCCCTATACCCACCCTCCTCCATGTTTCCCAATACACACCCTCCCCCATGTTTCCACATACCCACCCTCCTTCATGTTTCCCTAAACACAACCTCCCCCATATTTCCCTACACACACCCTCCCCCATGTTTCCCAATACACACCCTTCCCTTGTTTCCCTATACCCACCCTTCCATATACACACCCTCCCCTATGTTTCCCTATACACATCCTCCCTCATGTTTTCCTACACACCCTCCCCCATGTTTCACTATACGAACCCTCACCCATGTTTCCCAATACACACCCTCCCCATGTTGCCCTATACCAACCTTCCCCCATGTTTCCGTACACACCCTTCGCCATGTTTCCCAATACACACCCTCCCCATGTTTCCCTATACCCACCCTACCCTTGTTTCCCTACACACACACCCTCCCCTAGGTTTCCCTATACACACCCTCCCCCAAGTTTCCCTATACACACTTTCCACCATGTTTCCCTACATACACCCTCCCCCATGTTTCTCTATACATACCCTCCCCATGTTTCCCTATACCCACCTTCTCCCATGTTTCCCAACACACACTCTCCCCCCATGTTTTCCTACACACACCCTCTCCCATGTTTCCCTACACACACCCTCCCTTATGTTTCCCAATACACACCCTCCCCCGTGTTTCCCTACCTACCCTCCCCTATGTTTGCCAATACACACCTTCCCAATATTTCCCTATACACACCCTCCCCATGTTTCCCTATACCCACCTTCCCCCATATTTCCCTACACACACCCTCCCCATGTTTCTCTATACACACCCTCCCCCATATTTCCCTACACACACCCTCCCCATGTTTCCCTATACACACCCTCCGCAATGTTTCCCTACACACTCTAATCCATGTTTCCCTATACCAACCCTCCCCCATGTTTTCCAATACACACCCTCCCCCATGTTTCCCTATACACACCCTCCCGATGTTTCCCTATACCCAACCTCTCCCATGTCTCCCTACACACAACCACCCCAATGTTTCCCAATACACACCCTCCCCCATGTTTCCCTACACACACCCTCCCCCATGTTTCCCAATACACACCCTCCCCATGTTTCCCTATACCCACTCTCCCCCACGTTTCCCTACAGACACCCTCCCCAATGTTTCCCAATACACACCTTCCCCCATGTTTCCCTACACACCCTCTCCCATGTTTTCCAACACACCCTCCCCCATGTTTCACAATTCACACCCTTCCTATGTTTCCCTATACCCACCCTCCCTGAAGTTTCCCTACACACACCCTCCCCATGTTTCCCAATACACACCCTCCCCCATGTTTCCCCACACACCCTCCCCCATGTTTCCGTACACACCCTCCCCATGTTTCCCAATACACAACCTCTCCCATGTGTCCGTATACTCACCTTCCCCCATGTTTCCCTATAAACACCCTCCCCCAAGTTTCCCAATACACACCCTATTCCATGTTTCCCTACACACCCTCCCCCATGTTTCCCTATACACACCCTCCCCCATGTTTCCCTATACACACCCTCCCCTATGTTTCCCAATACACACCCTCCCCATGTTTCCTTATACCCACCCTCGCCCAAGTTTCACAAAACACACCCTCCCCCATGTTTCCCCTATACCCCACCCTCCCCCATGTTTCCCAGTACACACCTTCCCCCTTATTTCCCCACACCGACCCACGCCATGTTTCCCTATACCCACCCTCCCCCATGTTTCCCTACACACACCTTCCCCCATGTTTGCCTACACACACCCACTCCCATGTTTCCCAATACACACCCTCCCTCCTGTTTTCGTACACACACTCTCCCCCATAATTCCCAAAATACACCGTCCCCATGTTTCCCTATACCCACCCTCCCCCATGTTTCCCAATAAACACCCTCCCTATGTTTCCCTGCACACCCTCCCACATGTTTCCCTACACACCCTCCCACATGTTTCCCTACACACCCTCCCCCATGTTTCCCTACACACCCTCTCCTATGTTTCCCTATACACACCCTTCCCCATGTTTCCCTATACCCACCCTCCCCTTGTTTCTCTCCACACACCCTCCCCCATGTTTCCCTATACACACCTTCCCCCTATGTTTCCCTATACACACCCTCCACCATGTTTTCCTACAGATTCTCACCCATGTTTCCCTATACACACCCTCCCCCATGCTTCCCAATACACACCCTCCCTATGTTTCCCCATACCCACCCTCCCCCATGTTTCCCAACACACACTCTCCCCCATGTTTCCCTACACACACCCTCTCCCATGTTTCCCTATACACACCCTCCCCCGTGTTTTCCAATATTCCATGTTTACCTACATACACCCTCCCCCATGTTTCCCTATACCAACCCTCCCCCATGTTTCCAAACACACTCTCCCCAATGTTTCCCTACACACACTCTCCCCAATGTTTCCCTACACACACCCTCCCCGATGTTTCCCTACACACACACCCCCATGTTTCCCAATACACACCCTCCCCCATGTTTCCCTACACACCCTCCTTCATGTTTTCCTACACACACCCTCCCCTATGTTTCCCAAAACACACCCACCCCATGTTTCCCTATACCCACCCTCCCTCCATGTTTCCCTACACAACCTACAACATGTTTCCCTACAGACACCCTCCCTATGTTTCCCAATACACACCCTCCCAATGTTTCCCTATTCCCACCCTCCCCAATGTTTCCCTATAGCCACCCTCCCCATGTGTCCCTACACCCCTTCCCCCATGATTTACTATACGAACCTTCCCCATGTTTCACTATACCCACCCTCCCTCATGTTTCCCTACAGACACCCTCCACCAAGTTTCCCAATACATACCCTCCCCCATGTTTCCCTACACATCCTCCCCCATGCTTCCCAATACACACACTCTCCATGTTTCTCTATACCCACCCTCCCCCATGTTTCCCAACACACTCTCCCCTATGTTTCCCTACACACATCCTCCCCCATGTTTCCCTACACACACCCTCCCCCATGTTTCCCAATAAACACCCTCCCTATGTTTCCCTACACACCCTCCCCCATGTTTCCCTACACACACCCTACCCCGTGTTTCCCAATAAACACCCTCCCTATGTTTCCCTACACACCCTCCCCCGTGTTTCCCAATACACAACCTCCCCATGTTTCCCTATACCCTTCCTCCCACATGTTTCCCTTCACACACCCTCCCCCATGTTTCCCAATACCCACCCTCCCAAATGTTTCCCTACCTACCCTCCCCCATGTTTCCCAATACACATCCTCCCCCATATTTCCCTAAACACACCCTCCCCATATTTCCCTATACCCACCCTCCCCCATGTTTCCCTACAAACCCTCCCCCATGTTTCCCAATACACGTCATCCTTCATATTTCCCAACACACATCCTCCCCAGGTTTCCTTATACCCACCCATCCCCTTGTTTCCCAACACACTCTTCCCCAAATTTCCCTACACACACAACCTCCCCCATGTTTCCCTTCACTCACCCTCCTCCATGTTTCCCAGTTCACACCCTCCACAATGTTTTCCCTCACACCCTCCCCCATGTTTCCCTATACCCACCCTCCCCTATGTTTCCCTACACACACCATTCTCCATCTTTCCCTACACGCACCCCTCCCCCATGTTTCCATACCTACCCTAACCCATGTTTCCCTACACACTCTCCCCCATGTTTACATTCACACACCCTCCCCCATGTTTCCCTACCCACACCCTCCAACATGTTTCCCTACACACACCCTCCCCCATGTTTCCCTCTACACACCCTCCCCATGTTTTCCTACACACCCTCCCTAATGTTTCCAAATACACACCGTCCCTATTTTTCCCTATACCTACCCTCCCCCATGTTTCCCTATACACCCTCCCCCATGTTTCCCAATACACACCCTCCCCCATATTTCCCTACACACAACCTCCCCATGTTTCCCTATACACACACTCCCTCATGTTTCCCTATCCCAACCATCCCCCATGTTTCCCAATACACACCCTCCCAATGTTTCCCTATACCCACCCTCCCCCATATCTCCCTACACACACCCTCCCCCATGTTTCCCAATACACACCCTCCCCCATGTTTCCCTACACACACCATCCCCCATGTTTCCCAATACACACCCTCCTTATGTTTCCCTATACACCCTCCCCCATGTTTCCCAATACACACCCTCCCCCATGTTTCCTACACACACCCTCCCCCATGTTTCCCTACACACGCTCCCCCATGTTTCCCTACACACACCCTCCCCCATGTTTCCCAATCACACCCTCCCCCATGTTTCACTTTAAACACACTACTCCATGTTTCCCTACATACTCCCTAAGTTTCCCTACACACACTCTTCTCATGATTCCCTACACAAACCCTCCCCAATGTTTCCCCACACATATCCTCCCCCATGTTTTTCTATACACACCCTCCTTCATGTTTCCCTACACACCCTCCCCATGTGTCCCTACACACCTTCCCCCATGTTTCCCTACACACACCCTCCCCCATGTTTCCCAATACACACCCTACTTATGTTTCCCAATACCCACCTTCCCTTATGTTTCCCTATACACACCCTTGCCCATGTTTCCCTATACACACCCTCCCCCATGTTTCCCTATACACACCCCTCCCCCATGTTTCCCTACACACCCTCCCCCATGTTTCCCTATACACACCCCTCCCCTATGTTGCCCTACACACACCCTCCCCCATTTTTCCCTATTCACACCCTCCCCCATGTTTCCCTATACACACCCCTCCCCCATGTTTCCCAACACACACCCTTCCCCATTTTTCCCTATACACACCCTCCTCAATGTTTCCTTACACACACCCTCCCCCATGTTTCTCTGTACACACCCTCCCCCATGTTTCCCAATACACACCCTCCCCCATGTTTCCCTATACACACCCCTCCCCCATGTTTCCCTACACACACCCTCCCCCATGTTTCCCAATACACACCCTCCACCATGTTTCCCAATACACACCCTCCCCCATGTTTCCCTACACACACCCTCCCCCATGTTTCCCAATACCCACCCTCCCCCATGTTTCACTATACACACACTCCTCCATGCTTCCCTACACACACCCTCCCCCATGTTTCCCCATACCCACCCTCCCCTATGTTTCCCTACACACACCCTCCTCCATCTTTCCCTACACGCACCCCTCCCCCATGTTTCCATACCTACCCTACCCCATGTTTCCCTACACACTTTCCCCCATGTTTACATTCACACACCCTCCCCCATGTTTCCCTACACACCCTCCTCCATGTTTCCCTATACACACCCTCCCCCATGTTTCCCTACACACCCTCCCCCATATTTCTCTATACACACCCTCCCCCATGTTTCCCAATACACACCCTCCCCCATGTTTCCCTACACACACCCTCCCTCATGTTTCCCTATTCACACCCTCCCCCATGTTTCCCAATACACACCCTCCCCCATGTTTCCCAATACACACCCTCCTCCATGTTTCCCAATACCCACCCTCCCCCATGTTTCACTATACACACCCTCATCCATGTTTCCCTACCTACCCTACCCCATGTTTCCCTACACACTCTCTCTTATGTTTCCCTACACATTCCCTCCCCCATATTTCCCTACACACACCCTCCCCCATGTTTCCCTACACACACCCTCCCCCATGTTTCCCAATACCCACCCTCCCCCATGTTTCCCTACACACACCCTCCCCCATGTTTCCCTATTCACACCCTCCCCCATGTTTCCCAATACATACCCTCCCCCATGTTTCCCTACACACACCCTCCCTCATGTTTCCCTATTCACACCCTCCCCCATGTTTCCCTACACACACCCTCCCCCATGTTTCCCTATTCACAACCTCCCCCATGTTTCCCAATACACACCCTCCTCCATGTTTCCCAATACCCACCCTCCCCCATGTTTCACTATACACACACTCCTCCATCTTTCCCTACACGCACCCCTCCCCCATGTTTCCATACCTACCCTAACCCATGTTTCCCTACACACTCTCCCCCATGTTTACATTCACACACCCTCCCCCATGTTTCCCTACCCACACCCTCCAACATGTTTCCCTCCACACACCCTCCCCCATGTTTTCCTACACACCCTCCCTAATGTTTCCAAATACACACCGTCCCTATTTTTCCCTATACCTACCCTCCCCCATGTTTCCCTATACAACCTCCCCCATGTTTCCCAATACACACCCTCCCCCATATTTCCCTACACACAACCTCCCCATGTTTCCCTATACACACACTCCCTCATGTTTCCCTATCCCAACCATCCCCCATGTTTCCCAATACACACCCTCCCAATGTTTCCCTATACCCACCCTCCCCCATATCTCACTACACACACCCTCCCCCATGTTTCCCAATACACACCCTCCCCCATGTTTCCCTACACACACCATCCCCCATGTTTCCCAATACACACCCTCCTTATGTTTCCCTACACACCCTCCCCCATGTTTCCCAATACACACCCTCCTCCATGTTTCCCAATACCCACCCTCCCCCATGTTTCACTATACACACCCTCATCCATGTTTCCCTACCTACCCTACCCCATGTTTCCCTACACACTCTCTCTTATGTTTCCCTACACATTCCCTCCCCCATATTTCCCTACACACACCCTCCCCCATGTTTCCCTACACACACCCTCCCCCATGTTTCCCAATACCCACCCTCCCCCATGTTTCCCTACACACACCCTCCCCCATGTTTCCCTATTCACACCCTCCCCCATGTTTCCCAATACATACCCTCCCCCATGTTTCCCTACACACACCCTCCCTCATGTTTCCCTATTCACACCCTCCCCCATGTTTCCCTACACACACCCTCCCCCATGTTTCCCTATTCACAACCTCCCCCATGTTTCCCAATACACACCCTCCTCCATGTTTCCCAATACCCACCCTCCCCCATGTTTCACTATACACACACTCCTCCATCTTTCCCTACACGCACCCCTCCCCCATGTTTCCATACCTACCCTAACCCATGTTTCCCTACACACTCTCCCCCATGTTTACATTCACACACCCTCCCCCATGTTTCCCTACCCACACCCTCCAACATGTTTCCCTCCACACACCCTCCCCCATGTTTTCCTACACACCCTCCCTAATGTTTCCAAATACACACCGTCCCTATTTTTCCCTATACCTACCCTCCCCCATGTTTCCCTATACAACCTCCCCCATGTTTCCCAATACACACCCTCCCCCATATTTCCCTACACACAACCTCCCCATGTTTCCCTATACACACACTCCCTCATGTTTCCCTATCCCAACCATCCCCCATGTTTCCCAATACACACCCTCCCAATGTTTCCCTATACCCACCCTCCCCCATATCTCACTACACACACCCTCCCCCATGTTTCCCAATACACACCCTCCCCCATGTTTCCCTACACACACCATCCCCCATGTTTCCCAATACACACCCTCCTTATGTTTCCCTATACACCCTCCCCCATGTTTCCCAATACACACCCTCCCCCATGTTTCCTACACACACCCTCCCCCATGTTTCCCTACACACGCTCCCCCATGTTTCCCTACACACACCCTCCCCCATGTTTCCCAATCACACCCTCCCCCATGTTTCACTTTAAATACACTACTCCATGTTTCCCTACATACTCCCTAAGTTTCCCTACACACACTCTTCTCATGATTCCCTACACAAACCCTCCCCAATGTTTCCCCACACATATCCTCCCCCATGTTTTTCTATACACACCCTCCTTCATGTTTCCCTACACACCCTCCCCATGTGTCCCTACACACCTTCCCCCATGTTTCCCTACACACACCCTCCCCCATGTTTCCCAATACACACCCTACATATGTTTCCCAATACCCACCTTCCCTAATGTTTCCCTATACACACCCTTGCCCATGTTTCCCTATACACACCCTCCCCCATGTTTCCCTATACACACCCCTCCCCCATGTTTCCCTACACACCCTCCCCCATGTTTCCCTATACACACCCCTCCCCTATGTTGCCCTACACACACCCTCCCCCATGTTTCCCTATTCACACCCTCCCCCATGTTTCCCAATACACACCCTCCCCCATGTTTCCCTATACACACCCCTCCCCCATGTTTCCCAACACACACCCTTCCCCATTTTTCCCTATACACACCCTCCTCAATGTTTCCTTACACACACCCTCCCCCATGTTTCTCTGTACACACCCTCCCCCATGTTTCCCAATACACACCCTCCCCCATGTTTCCCTATACACACCCCTCCCCCATGTTTCCCTACACACACCCTCCCCCATGTTTCCCAATACACACCCTCCACCATGTTTCCCAATACACACCCTCCCCCATGTTTCCCTACACACACCCTCCCCCATGTTTCCCAATACCCACCCTCCCCCATGTTTCACTATACACACACTCCTCCATGCTTCCCTACACACACCCTCCCCCATGTTTCCCTATACCCACCCTCCCCTATGTTTCCCTACACACACCCTCCTCCATCTTTCCCTACACGCACCCCTCCCCCATGTTTCCATACCTACCCTACCCCATGTTTCCCTACACACTTTCCCCCATGTTTACATTCACACACCCTCCCCCATGTTTCCCTACACACCCTCCCCCATGTTTCCCTATACACACCCTCCCCCATGTTTCCCTACACACCCTCCCCCATGTTTCTCTATACACACCCTCCCTTATGTTTCCCAATACACACCCTCCCCCATGTTTCCCTACACACACCCTCCCTCATGTTTCCCTATTCACACCCCCATGTTTCCCTATACACACCCTCCCCCATGTTTCCCAATACACACCCTCCTCCATGTTTCCCAATACCCACCCTCCCCCATGTTTCACTATACACACCCTCCTCCATGTTTCCCTACCTACCCTACCCCATGTTTCCCTACACACTCTCTCTTATGTTTCCCTACACATTCCCTCCCCCATATTTCCCTACACACACCCTCCCCCATGTTTCCCTACACACACCCTCCCCCATGTTTCCCAATACCCACCCTCCCCCATGTTTCCCTACACACTCTCTCTTATGTTTCCCTACACATTCCCTCCCCCATTTTTCCCTATACACACCCTCCCCCATGTTTCTCTGTACACACCCTCCCCCATGTTTCCCAATACACACCCTCCCCCATGTTTCCCTATACACACCCCTCCCCCATGTTTCCCTACACACACCCTCCCCCATGTTTCCCTATTCACACCCTCCCCCATGTTTCCCAATACACACCCTCCTCCATGTTTCCCAATACCCACCCTCCCCCATGTTTCACTATACACACACTCCTCCATGTTTCCCTACACACACCCTCCCCCATGTTTCCCTATACCCACCCTCCCCTATGTTTCCCTACACACACCCTCCTCCATCTTTCCCTACACGCACCCCTCCCCCATGTTTCCATACCTACCCTAACCCATGTTTCCCTACACACTCTCCCCCATGTTTACATTCACAAACCCTCCCCCATGTTTCCCTACCCACACCCTCCAACATGTTTCCCTCCACACACCCTCCCCCATGTTTTCCTACACACCCTCCCTAATGTTTCCAAATACACACCGTCCCTATTTTTCCCTATACCTACCCTCCCCCATGTTTCCTTATACACCCTCCCCCATGTTTCCCAATACACACCCTCCCCCATATTTCCCTACACACAACCTCCCCATGTTTCCCAATACACACCCTCCCAATGTTTCCCTATACCCACCCTCCCCCATATCTCCCTACACACACCCTCCCCCATGTTTCCCTACCCACACCCTCCAACATGTTTCCCTACACACACCCTCCCCCATGTTTCCCTCCACACACCCTCCCCCATGTTTTCCTACACATCCTCCCTAATGTTTCCAAATACACACCGTCCCTATTTTTCCCTATACCTACCCTCCCCCATGTTTCCCTATACACCCTTCCCCATGTTTCCCAATACACACCCTCCCCCATATTTCCCTACACACAACCTCCCCATGTTTCCCTATACACACACTCCCTCATGTTTCCCTATCCCAACCATCCCCCATGTTTCCCAATACACACCCTCCCAATGTTTCCCTATACCCACCCTCCCCCATATCTCCCTACACACACCCTCCCCCATGTTTCCCAATACACATCCTCCCCCATGTTTCCCTACACACACCATCCCCCATGTTTCCCAATACACACCCTCCTTATGTTTCCCTATACACCCTCCCCCATGTTTCCCAATACACACCCTCCCCCATGTTTCCTACACACACCCTCCCCCATGTTTCCCTACACACGCTCCCCCATGTTTCCCTACACACACCCTCCCCCATGTTTCCCAATCACACCCTCCCCCATGTTTCACTTTAAACACACTACTCCATGTTTCCCTACATACTCCCTAAGTTTCCCTACACACACTCTTCTCATGATTCCCTACACAAACCCTCCCCAATGTTTCCCCACACATATCCTCCCCCATGTTTTTCTATACACACCCTCCTTCATGTTTCCCTACACACCCTCCCCATGTGTCCCTACACACCTTCCCCCATGTTTCCCTACACACACCCTCCCCCATGTTTCCCAATACACACCCTACTTATGTTTCCCAATACCCACCTTCCCTTATGTTTCCCTATACACACCCTTGCCCATGTTTCCCTATACACACCCTCCCCCATGTTTCCCTATACACACCCCTCCCCCATGTTTCCCTACACACCCTCCCCCATGTTTCCCTATACACACCCCTCCCCTATGTTGCCCTACACACACCCTCCCCCATGTTTCCCTATTCACACCCTCCCCCATGTTTCCCAATACACACCCTCCCCCATGTTTCCCTATACACACCCCTCCCCCATGTTTCCCAACACACACCCTTCCCCATTTTTCCCTATACACACCCTCCTCAATGTTTCCTTACACACACCCTCCCCCATGTTTCTCTGTACACACCCTCCCCCATGTTTCCCAATACACACCCTCCCCCATGTTTCCCTATACACACCCCCCATGTTTCCCTACACACACCCTCCCCCATGTTTCCCTATTCACACCCTCCCCCATGTTTCCCAATACACACCCTCCTCCATGTTTCCCAATACCCACCCTCCCCCATGTTTCACTATACACACACTCCTCCAGGTTTCCCTACACACACCCTCCCCCATGTTTCCCTATACCCACCCTCCCCTATGTTTCCCTACACACACCCTCCTCCATCTTTCCCTACACGCACCCCTCCCCCATGTTTCCATACCTACCCTAACCCATGTTTCCCTACACACTCTCCCCCATGTTTACATTCACACACCCTCCCCCATGTTTCCCTACCCACACCCTTCAACATGTTTCCCTCCACACACCCTCCCCCATGTTTTCCTACACACCCTCCCTAATGTTTCCAAATACACACCGTCCCTATTTTTCCCTATACCTACCCTCCCCCATGTTTCCCTATACACCCTCCCCCATGTTTCCCAATACACACCCTCCCCCATATTTCCCTACACACAACCTCCCCATGTTTCCCTATACACACACTCCCTCATGTTTCCCTATCCCAACCATCCCCCATGTTTCCCAATACACACCCTCCCAATGTTTCCCTATACCCACCCTCCCCCATATCTCCCTACACACACCCTCCCCCATGTTTCCCTACCCACACCCTCCAACATGTTTCCCTACACACACCCTCCCCCATGTTTCCCTCCACACACCCTCCCCCATGTTTTCCTACACACCCTCCCTAATGTTTCCAAATACACACCGTCCCTATTTTTCCCTATACCTACCCTCCCCCATGTTTCCCTATACACCCTCCCCCATGTTTCCCAATACACACTCTCCCCCATATTTCCCTACACACAACCTCCCCATGTTTCCCTATACACACACTCCCTCATGTTTCCCTATCCCAACCATCCCCCATGTTTCCCAATACACACCCTCCCAATGTTTCCCTATACCCACCCTCCCCCATATCTCCCTACACACACCCTCCCCCATGTTTCCCAATACACACCCTCCCCCATGTTTCCCTACACACACCATCCCCCATGTTTCCCAATACACACCCTCCTTATGTTTCCCTATACACCCTCCCCCATGTTTCCCAATACACACCCTCCCCCATGTTTCCTACACACACCCTCCCCCATGTTTCCCTACACACGCTCCCCCATTTTTCCCTACACACACCCTCCCCCATGTTTCCCAATCACACCCTCCCCCATGTTTCACTTTAAACACACTACTCCATGTTTCCATACATACTCCCTAAGTTTCCCTACACACACTCTTCTCATGATTCCCTACACAAACCCTCCCCAATGTTTCCCCACACATATCCTCCCCCATGTTTTTCTATACACACCCTCCTTCATGTTTCCCTACACACCCTCCCCATGTGTCCCTACACACCTTCCCCCATGTTTCCCAACACACACCCTCCCCCATGTTTCCCAATACACACCCTACTTATGTTTCCCAATACCCACCTTCCCTTATGTTTCCCTATACACACCCTTGCCCATGTTTCCCTATACACACCCTCCCCCATGTTTCCCTATACACACCCCTCCCCCATGTTTCCCTACACACCCTCCCCCATGTTTTCCTATACACACCCCTCCCCTATGTTGCCCTACACACACCCTCCCCCATGTTTCCCTATTCACACCCTCCCCCATGTTTCCCAATACACACCCTCCCCCATGTTTCCCTATACACACCCCTCCCCCATGTTTCCCAACACACACCCTTCCCCATTTTTCCCTATACACACCCTCCTCAATGTTTCCTTACACACACCCTCCCCCATGTTTCTCTGTACACACCCTCCCCCATGTTTCCCAATACACACCCTCCCCCATGTTTCCCTATACACACCCCTCCCCCATGTTTCCCTACACACACACCCTCCCCCATGTTTCCCTATTCACACCCTCCCCCATGTTTCCCAATACACACCCTCTTCCATGTTTCCCAATATCCACCCTCCCCCATGTTTCACTATACACACACTCCTCCATGTTTCCCTACACACACCCTCCCCCATGTTTCCCTATACCCACCCTCCCCTATGTTTCCCTATACACACCCTCCTCCATCTTTCCCTACACGCACCCCTCCCCCATGTTTCCATACCTACCCTAACCCATGTTTCCCTACACACTCTCCCCCATGTTTACATTCACACACCCTCCCCCATGTTTCCCTACCCACACCCTCCAAAATGTTTCCCTCCACACACCCTCCCCCATGTTTTCCTACACACCCTCCCTAATGTTTCCAAATACACACCGTCCCTATTTTTCCCTATACCTACCCTCCTCCATGTTTCCCTATACACCCTCCCCCATGTTTCCCAATACACACCCTCCCCCATATTTCCCTACACACAACCTCCCCATGTTTCCCTATACACACACTCCCTCATGTTTCCCTATCCCAACCATCCCCCATGTTTCCCAATACACACACTCCCAATGTTTCCCTATACCCACCCTCCCCCATATCTCCCTACACACACCCTCCCCCATGTTTCCCAATACACACCCTCCCCCATGTTTCCCTACACACACCATCCCCCATGTTTCCCAATACACACCCTCCTTATGTTTCCCTATACACCCTCCCCCATGTTTCCCAATACACACCCTCCCCCATGTTTCCTATACACACCCTCCCCCATGTTTCCCTACACACGCTCCCCCATGTTTCCCTACACACACCCTCCCCCATGTTTCCCAATCACACCCTCCCCCATGTTTCACTTTAAACACACTACTCCATGTTTCCCTACATACTCCCTAAGTTTCCCTACACACACTCTTCTCATGATTCCCTACACAAACCCTCCCCAATGTTTCCCCACACATATCCTCCCCCATGTTTTTCTATACACACCCTCCTTCATGTTTCCCTACACACCCTCCCCATGTGTCCCTACACACCTTCCCCCATGTTTCCCTACACACACCCTCCCCCATGTTTCCCAATACACACCCTACTTATGTTTCCCAATACCCACCTTCCCTTATGTTTCCCTATACACACCCTTGCCCATGTTTCCCTATACACACCCTCCCCCATGTTTCCCTATACACACCCCTCCCCCATGTTTCCCTACACACCCTCCCCCATGTTTCCCTATACACACCCCTCCCCTACGTTGCCCTACACACACCCTCCCCCATGTTTCCCTATTCACACCCTCCCCCATGTTTCCCAATACACACCCTCCCCCATGTTTCCCTACACACGCTCCCCCATGTTTCCCTACACACACCCTCCCCCATGTTTCCCAATCACACCCTCCCCCATGTTTCACTTTAAACACACTACTCCATGTTTCCCTACATACTCCCTAAGTTTCCCTACACACACTCTTCTCATGATTCCCTACACAAACCCTCCCCAATGTTTCCCCACACATATCCTCCCCCATGTTTTTCTATACACACCCTCCTTCATGTTTCCCTACACACCCTCCCCATGTGTCCCTACACACCTTCCCCCATGTTTCCCTACACACACCCTCCCCCATGTTTCCCAATACACACCCTACTTATGTTTCCCAATACCCACCTTCCCTTATGTTTCCCTATACACACCCTTGCCCATGTTTCCCTATACACACCCTCCCCCATGTTTCCCTATACACACCCCTCCCCCATGTTTCCCTACACACCCTCCCCCATGTTTCCCTATACATACCCCTCCCCTATGTTGCCCTACACACACCCTCCCCCATGTTTCCCTATTCACACCCTCCCCCATGTTTCTCAATACACACCCTCCCCCATGTTTCCCTATACACACCCCTCCCCCATGTTTCCCAACACACACCCTTCCCCATTTTTCCCTATACACACCCTCCTCAATGTTTCCTTACACACACCCTCCCCCATGTTTCTCTGTACACACCCTCCCCCATGTTTCCCAATACACACCCTCCCCCATGTTTCCCTATACACACCCCTCCCCCATGTTTCCCTACACACACCCTCCCCCATGTTTCCCAATACACACCCTCCACCATGTTTCCCAATACACACCCTCCCCCATGTTTCCCTACACACACCCTCCCCCATGTTTCCCAATACCCACCCTCCCCCATGTTTCACTATACACACACTCCTCCATGCTTCCCTACACACACCCTCCCACATGTTTCCCTATACCCACAGTCCCCTATGTTTCCCTACACACACCTTCCTCCATCTTTCCCTACACGCACCCCTCCCCCATGTTTCCATACCTACCCTACCCCATGTTTCCCTACACACTTTCCCCCATGTTTACATTCACACACCCTCCCCCATATTTCCCTACACACCCTCCCCCATGTTTCCCTATACACACCCTCCCCCATGTTTCCCTACACATCCTCCCCCATGTTTCTCTATACACACCCTCCCCCATGTTTCCCAATACACACCCTTCCCCATGTTTCCCTACACACACCCTCCCTCATGTTTCCCTATTCACACCCTCCCCCATGTTTCCCTATACACACCCTCCCCCATGTTTCCCAATACACACCCTCCTCCATGTTTCCCAATACCCACCCTCCCCCATGTTTCACTATACACACCCTCCTCCATGTTTCCCTACCTACCCTACCCCATGTTTCCCTACACACTCTCTCTTATGTTTCCCTACACATTCCCTCCCCCATATTTCCCTACACACACCCTCCCCCATGTTTCCCTACACACACCCTCCCCCATGTTTCCCAATACCCACCCTCCCCCATGTTTCCCTACACACACCCTCCCCCATGTTTCCCTATTCACACCCTCCCCCATGTTTCCCAATACACACCCTCCCCCATGTTTCCCTACACACACCCTCCCTCATGTTTCCCTATTCACACCCTCCCCCATGTTTCCCTACACACACCCTCCCCCATGTTTCCCTATTCACAACCTCCCCCATGTTTCCCAATACACACCCTCCTCCATGTTTCCCAATACCCACCCTCCCCCATGTTTCACTATACACACACTCCTCCATCTTTCCCTACACGCACCCCTCCCCCATGTTTCCATACCTACCCTAACCCATGTTTCCCTACACACTCTCCCCCATGTTTACATTCACACACCCTCCCCCATGTTTCCCTACCCACACCCTCCAACATGTTTCCCTCCACACACCCTCCCCCATGTTTTCCTACACACCCTCCCTAATGTTTCCAAATACACACCGTCCCTATTTTTCCCTATACCTACCCTCCCCCATGTTTCCCTATACACCCTCCCCCATGTTTCCCAATACACACCCTCCCCCATATTTCCCTACACACAACCTCCCCATGTTTCCCTATACACACACTCCCTCATGTTTCCCTATCCCAACCATCCCCCATGTTTCCCAATACACACACTCCCAATGTTTCCCTATACCCACCCTCCCCCATATCTCCCTACACACACCCTCCCCCATGTTTCCCAATACACACCCTCCCCCATGTTTCCCTACACACACCATCCCCCATGTTTCCCAATACACACCCTCCTTATGTTTCCCTATACACCCTCCCCCATGTTTCCCAATACACACCCTCCCCCATGTTTCCTATACACACCCTCCCCCATGTTTCCCTACACACGCTCCCCCATGTTTCCCTACACACACCCTCCCCCATGTTTCCCAATCACACCCTCCCCCATGTTTCACTTTAAACACACTACTCCATGTTTCCCTACATACTCCCTAAGTTTCCCTACACACACTCTTCTCATGATTCCCTACACAAACCCTCCCCAATGTTTCCCCACACATATCCTCCCCCATGTTTTTCTATACACACCCTCCTTCATGTTTCCCTACACACCCTCCCCATGTGTCCCTACACACCTTCCCCCATGTTTCCCTACACACACCCTCCCCCATGTTTCCCAATACACACCCTACTTATGTTTCCCAATACCCACCTTCCCTTATGTTTCCCTATACACACCCTTGCCCATGTTTCCCTATACACACCCTCCCCCATGTTTCCCTATACACACCCCTCCCCCATGTTTCCCTACACACCCTCCCCCATGTTTCCCTATTCACACCCTCCCCCATGTTTCTCAATACACACCCTCCCCCATGTTTCCCTATACACACCCCTCCCCCATGTTTCCCAACACACACCCTTCCCCATTTTTCCCTATACACACCCTCCTCAATGTTTCCTTACACACACCCTCCCCCATGTTTCTCTGTACACACCCTCCCCCATGTTTCCCAATACACACCCTCCCCCATGTTTCCCTATACACACCCCTCCCCCATGTTTCCCTACACACACCCTCCCCCATGTTTCCCAATACACACCCTCCACCATGTTTCCCAATACACACCCTCCCCCATGTTTCCCTACACACACCCTCCCCCATGTTTCCCAATACCCACCCTCCCCCATGTTTCACTATACACACACTCCTCCATGCTTCCCTACACACACCCTCCCCCATGTTTCCCTATACCCACAGTCCCCTATGTTTCCCTACACACACCCTCCTCCATCTTTCCCTACACGCACCCCTCCCCCATGTTTCCATACCTACCCTACCCCATGTTTCCCTACACACTTTCCCCCATGTTTACATTCACACACCCTCCCCCATGTTTCCCTACACACCCTCCCCCATGTTTCCCTATACACACCCTCCCCCATGTTTCCCTACACATCCTCCCCCATGTTTCTCTATACACACCCTCCCCCATGTTTCCCAATACACACCCTTCCCCATGTTTCCCTACACACCCTCCCCCATGTTTCCCTATACACACCCTCCCCCATGTTTCCCTACACACCCTCCCCCATGTTTCCCTATACACACCCTCCCCCATGTTTCCCTACACACTCTCTCTTATGTTTCCCTACACATTCCCTCCCCCATATTTCCCTACACACACCCTCCCCCATGTTTCCCTACACACACCCTCCCCCATGTTTCCCAATACCCACCCTCCTCCATGTTTCCCTACACACACCCTCCCCCATGTTTCCCTATTCATACCCTCCCCCATGTTTCCCAATACACACCCTCCCCCATGTTTCCCTACACACACCCTCCCTCATGTTTCCCTATTCACACCCTCCCCCATGTTTCCCTACACACACCCTCCCCCATGTTTCCCTATTCACACCCTCCCCCATGTTTCCCAATACACACCCTCCTCCATGTTTTCCTATACACACACTCCCCCATGTTTCCCTACACACCCTCCCCCATGTTTTTCTATACACACCCTCCCCCATGTTTCCCAATACACACCCTCACCCATGTTTCCCTACACACACCCTCCCTCATGTTTCCCTATTCACACCCTCCCCCATGTTTCCCTATTCACACCCTCCCCCATGTTTCCCAATACACACCCTCCTCCATGTTTCCCAATACCCACCCTCCCCCATGTTTCACTATACACACACTCCTCCATGTTTCCCTACACACACCCTCCCCCATGTTTCCCTATACACACCCTCCCCCATGTTTCACTATACACACACTCCTCCATGTTTCCCTACACACACCCTCCCCTATGTTTCCCTATACCCACCCTCCCCTATGTTTCCCTACACACACCCTCCTCCATCTTTCCCTACACGCACCCCTCCCCCATGTTTCCATACCTACCCTAACTCATGTTTCCCTACACACTCTCCCCCATGTTTACATTCACACACCCTCCCCCATGTTTCCCTACCCACACCCTCCAACATGTTTCCCTACACACACCCTCCCCCATGTTTCCCTACACACACCCTCCCCCATGTTTCCCTCCACACACCCTCCCCCATGTTTCCCTACACACACCCTCCCTCATGTTTCCCTACACACACCCTCCCCCATGTTTCCCTACGCACCCCCTCCCCCATGTTTCCGTACACAAACCCTCCCCCATGTTTCCCTACACTATAACATCCCTGAGATATATCAACCCAGGCTATAACAGCACCATGAGAACACTGTATACAGCACTTTGAGAACATTTAAAATAGAACCATGAGAACATTGAATTCAGCACCTTGAGAACACTGTATACAGCACCATGAGAACATTGTATCCAGAACCCTTGAGAACACTGCATACAGCACAATGAGAACACTGTACAGCACCTTGAGAACATTATATTCAGCACCTTAAGAACACTGTATACAGCACCTTGAGAACACTGTATACAGCACCATGAGAACTTTGTAAATAACATCATGAGAACCTTTTAGTCAGCACTTTGAGAACACTGTATTCAGCGCCTTGAGAACACTCTATACAGTACATTGAGAACACTGTATACATCACCTTGAGAACACTCTATTCAGCGCCTTGAGAACACTCTATACAGTACATTGAGAACACTCTATACAGTACATTGAGAACACTCTATACAGTACATTGAGAACACTCTATACAGTGCATTGAGAACACTGTATACATCACCTTGAGAACACTCTATTCAGCGCCTTGAGAACACTCTATACAGTACATTGAGAACACTGTATACATCACCTTGAGAACACTCTATTCAGCGCCTTGAGAACACTCTATACAGTACATTGAGAACACTCTATACAGTACATTGAGAACACTCTATACAGTACATTGAGAACACTCTATACAGTGCATTGAGAACACTGTATACATCACCTTGAGAACACTCTATTCAGCGCCTTGAGAACACTCTATACAGTACATTGAGAACACTCTATACAGTACATTGAGAACACTGTATACATCACCTTGAGAACACTGCATTCAGCACCTTGAGAACACTGTATTCAGCGCCTTGAGAACACTCTATACAGTACATTGAGAACAATATATACAACACCTTGAGATCAATGTATACAGCACCTTGAGAACATTGTATACATCATCTGGAGAACATTTTATTCAGAACTCTTGAGAAAACTGAATACAGCATCATGAGAACATTGAATACAACACCTTGAGAACACTGTATACATCATCCTGAGAACATTGTATAAAGCACCATGAGAAAATAATATACAGCATCCTGAGAACATTGTATACAACACCTTGAGAACATTGTATACAGCAACACGAGAACCTTTTTTACAGCACCAAGAGACCATTGTCTACAGCACCTTGAAAACATTGTATGCAAAATCTTGAAGACATTGTATACAGCTTTATGAGAACATTGTATAAAGCACCTTGAGAACATTGTATACATGTGGGAAAACATGATTTAAATATTTTATTCAAATTAATATTATTTTTCATAGCTACGAAGGACCACCACTTTTTGTGAAAAAGTGGAAACCTCAGGAGAGCATGTATATTAAAATTAAATCTAAGAACTTGTGTCGTATGGATGTTCTTAATTAATAATGTCTTGAACATTAAAGGGACTGTATATTATGAGTCATATTCACTCACCCTAAATGGGAGGCTACATGCCAAAAGATTAATACATCCCTAGCATTTTTCTAACGCTGGTTCTCATTAGAGTAATTATAATATTAGTAAAATAAATGTATGTAGATTTAAAATAGAATGTAGATTTTATATAGTTGTAAAATAATGAATGTAGATTTACCTAATTACACAGTGAAATATTAAATACATGCATAATAAATGAATGATACATGTATAGATAATAAATCATATAGGTAAGATAATTAATAATAGGACAAAGTTATCTACGAGAAAAAGGAAAGAGCGGCTTAGCTGTAAAGGAGGCTTCACAACATGCGTTTCACGAGTCAAATACTCGTAGATGTAAATTCGTTGCCCAATCTACTTGTTGGAACACCTGATCGCGGAGGCCGCATGGAGGAGAAGACTATCTTTCCATTTGAAATTACGACCATGCTGGAATCACATTTGATATGTAAAGAATGTCTAGATTAAATCAATTATACCACTATTTCCGGTATATAGTGGGGGACATAGGAGAAATGTGAACCAACTTGGGTTATTTTATCGCCTTGCTAAGTCCCGCTTTGGTCCCGCTACGTGGGCTAAATACTTTGATTTCCACCATCTGGATTCTACTCCTCCTGACGATTTGTCCCTCCATTAACACCTATTTGATTCGGTAGATGCCTCTGTTACTTTTAACTCCACCAATTACGATACGTGTGTCGTTGCTCTATATCCTTCTCGTTGCCATCCTTCTCAGGATGCAGCTACTTGCTTATCCGCTTTGTCCTGAATTGGGGAGTCCCCTGTTCGGGTCTCTAAAAACGCTCGGTTAAATGCCAGTGTTGGCACTGTTCTCCTCCCACACCATGTTGCGACTGGTGTTAGGGACCTCAAAGACTGCCATGAGGATATTAAACATATGCTCGAAACCCAAGGCCATTCTGTCCTCCAGGTGGACACGTTTACTCGACCCCCTCGTGGTCGTCGCCGTCAGCCCCTTCGAGTTGTAAAAATCACCTTTGACAGTAGGGCTCTTCCGCCCTCTATTATTCTTGCCGTTGCCAGATGCTCCGTTCAGGAGTACATTTCCTCTCCTAGACTTTGCAATAAGTGTTGGAAGTTTGGGCACGATGTCCTCAAGTGTACAAGTACTGTGTATTTATGCCTCATGTGTGGGGATGATGATCATTCTAAGTCCGAGTGCACTTCTCTCCAGGCTCGCTGCCTCAATTGCGGTGAGGCCCACCCTACCTTCTCATGCTCGTGTATACACTACAAACTCGATGAAGCCGTCCTCAACTTGAAACACCGTGATCGTCTGACTTTTCCTGAAGTGAGACGCCAGGTTCGCCGTCTCACCCCTTTCGTGGGTATATCCTACGCTCGCATATTGCGTTCTACTTCTCCTCGTCCTTCCCACCTTCCTCAGTCTCACAACCGTTTCCAGGCCTTAGACTCGAACACGCTCTCCACCTCCTCCCCCTATTCCTTTGCGTCCTGTCCCGAAAGGTCTTCCTCCTGGTTCTCCACCTGGTGTTTTCCCCCTTCCTTCCCAGTCCACCATGTCTCCTATGTCTTCTTTCCCATCTCCCTCCCCCCCCCCTCTTTCTTCCCAACAATCCCGCCAGTTTCTTGGCCCTCCACGCCGCCTGTCTGTCCAGGCTGATGTCCATCATCCTCCCAGCAGTCATCGTGTTGTTCGCTCCCATTCTTCTTCTCCTGCTGAGCCCATTGAGTCTGTCGCCTTTTCCGTTGTTACTGGAACGCCTGTCTCTTCGAGTCAGAAACGTAAGCCTGGCTCCTCTCCTTCTTCCTACCCAGCGGGTAAGAAGGTATCGCTTTCTTCCTCACCCCCCTCCCTCTGACTCTATCACTACGTCCCCTCCCATTTCAGAAGTCGGACCCCCCTGTCCCAGATATGGAGGTTTCTTTCGCCCCCGATTCCGTCTCGGTTGCTGTCCTTGCTGAGGTGCATTCCCTGATTTCTGCCCCCCCCCTCCTCCAGCTGTCCGTGACCGCCCCTCTCAGTTGTCTCCTCCTCCGGACCCCGTCAGTCCGCCTCTGGTCTGTCCTCCCACTCCCTTCCCTCCATCCTTACTAAGTTTACCCATGCCCCTTAACCCTGATTTTGCTGGCCCTGACCTTGATCCTGAGATTCTTTAATAAACTGTGTTCTTCTTTAACCTTTGTTTCTTTCTTGTTCTCTGTTACTGTTCTTTCTCTTTGATATTGTCTATTCTTCAGTGGAATATTCGTGGATTTTATGCCAACTTCCATGAACTCCAACTTCTAATTACACAGTTTTCAACACATTGTGTATGTCTCCAGGAACCAATGCTTGGTGCTCGTCCTGGTCACTTTCGTGGTTATTCCTTTCTTTCTCCTCCCCCCCCCCCCAGCTCTTGCTGGGGCCCATAACTCTACTGCTCTCTTAATTCGTTCTGATATTTCCTTCGTCCCCCTACTTCTTCCGTCACCTATCCATTGTTCTGCTGCCCGTGTTTTTGTGGGTAAATGGTATACAGTTTGTTCCATTTATCTCCCCCAAATGTCCCGCTTTCCCTTCCTGATCTTAAGCACCTCCTGGACTCCTTGCCAGAGCCAGTGCTCCTTTTGGGCGATTTCAGTTGTCGACATTCCCTCTGGGGTGATGTTCTGACAAACACCCGAGGCCGTCTTCTTGAACCGTTCGTCCTCGCTTCTTCTCTATCTCTTCTGAATTCTGGTGAGCCCACTCATGTGGACTCTCGAACTCGCACCCTTTCCTGCCTTGATCTTTCTCTCTGCTCGTCGTCCCTTTACTTACATTTCACGTGGGGGGTTCTTGATGACCTCCATAACAGTGATCATTTCCTCATTCTCGTTTCCTTTTTCTCTTTCCTTGCCTCCCCTCTCCTTCCCTAGGTGGCAGTTTGCCAAGGCTTACTGGAGCCTATTCACCCTCTGTGCTACTCTCTCTGACCTCTCCTCTCTGCCTCTTCCTCGCGCCCTCCTTTTTTACGACACTGTCTTCGACGCTGCCCTCCACTCTATTCCTCGCTCTTCCTCCCGAGGCACACGGAAGTGCATTCCCTGGTAGAATGCGGACTGTGCTCGGGCTGTCTGCTGTAAGCGTGAAACCTGGAAGAAACACCGCCGCAGGCAGACGGCTGATTCTTTTACTATTTTTCGGAAGGCAAGTGCGGTGGCCCATAGGACCATCTGTACAGCTAAACGTGAGAGTTGGAAATCTTATGTTTCCACCATTACGTCCGATACTTCTCTGCCGCAGATCTCTAAGAAGATCCGCAAGATTGTGGGCAAGATCGTTCCAGATGTTTCGCCGGTTCTCCACCTCCATGGTACTCTTGTGGCGGACCAAGTGACGGTCGCGACCGAACTGGGTTCCCACTTTTCTACTGTTAGCTCTGGTTCTCATTTTCCTCAATCCTTCCTTCTTCGTAAGCCTGTTCTTGAATCTTATCCTTTAGATTTCCACACTCATCTCCGCCTTCCCTATGACGATCCATTCTCTCTTTCTGAACTTCTACGTCTACGTCGTCTACGGGTCTACGTCAGCGGGCTCGGATGACGTTCATTATGAGATGCTTCGCCTCTCCCTCCGTGCACGTCTCGGTATTTACTGAGTCTGTATAACCAGGTCTGGGAGTCGTCGTCCATCCCTGAGGACTAGCTTCATGCCATTGTACTCCCTATTCGGAAACCAGGGTTTCTTGGTACGTCCCGTAAGGACTTCCGCCCTATTGCTCTCACGAGTTGTGTCTGCAAGCTCTTTGAGCATATGGTAAATGTCTGTCTGATGTGGTACTTGGAACACTATCACCACCTCTCTCCTTTTCAATTTGGTTTTCGCAAGTGCCACAGCACGACTGATGTCCTGGTGAACTTGGAGGTCTGCATTCGTACTGCTTTTGCTGCGAAGACCTCCATTGTTGCTGTCCTTTTTGACCTGGAAAAGGCATATGACACGACTTTTAGATACCATATTCTGTCCCAATTTCGCTCTTTTGGCCTTCGTGGTAATCTCCCTCTCATCCTTCAAAGCTTTCTCTCTCGTCGTACCTTTCGAGTCAGGCTTGGTACCTTTGGTACCTCTGCCTTTTTTCGGCAGTATGAAGGTGTACCCCCAAGGTTGTGTTCTGAGCACTACTCTTTTTCTGGTTGCCCTCAATGGTCTTCTTTCCTCCCTTCCTTCTGGCATCTTCTCCGCTCTTTATGTTGACGATCTTACTATTTGCTGTCAGGGTGATGATTCGCCTCTCCTTCAACGGCGGCTGCAACTTGCGATTGATGCCGTTTCATCTTGGGTCACTAATCTTGGCTTCAAGTTCTCTACTACTAAGACTTGTGCCATGACTTTTACTCGGAAGCATGTCGTTCTTCGTCCCTCTTTGTCACTTTATGGTCATCCCCTTGAGTACAAAGATTCCGCGAAGCTTTTGGGGTTATTCTTTGACACTCGTTTGTCTTGGTCTCCCCATATCTTTTACCTCCGTCTTGATTGCTCTAAGGCCCTCCTCTATTTGCATTCCTCTCTCGTCCTGTCTAAACTGATTATGGTTGCCCTGCATACTCTTCTGCTTCTCCTTCTACTCTTCACCGTCTTGATCCTTGCACCATACTGGGTTGCGTATCAGCTCTGGTGCTTTTCGTTCAACTCCTACTCTCATCTTGTACACTGACACTGCCTTCCTGTCTCTCCAGGACCGCCGTGATCGCTACAGTCGTCGTTATCTTGCGCGATCCTTCCAGCATCCTCACTCTCGCCTCTATCGTGCTTTGACCTTTACCCCTCCTGTAGTTCCTGTTCCTCTTCACCATCTTCCTCTTTCTGTCCGTTTATCTCACTTACCAGATTCTCTTTCGGTTCGTATTACCAATGTTTCTCCTCGTATTGTTCCATCCGTGCCCCCTGGAGGGTCCCCCTTCCCAAATTTTGTTCTTCTTTGACCTGCATCACTAAAGTTTTTACTCCTCCTACAGTTCTGAAACGCCTCTTCCTTGAGCACTTTTCTTTTCATTCCCACTCCGTTCCCATCTTCACCAATGGGTCTAAGTCTGTTGACGGTGTGGGCTTCTCTGTTGTTTTTTTCTGACCACACTTATGTGTCACCTTCCTCCGGAGGCTATCATCTTCACAGCAGAACTTTATGCTATACTCTTCGTCTCCTGCTTTCCCGGTGTCAATCCTCCCTTTGTGGTGGTAGTTGACTCTCGTAGTACCCTTATGGCTTTAGCGTCCTTTAATCTGGTCCACCTAGAGGTCACCGAGATTCAACATTGGCTGTTTTTTATCTCCAGTAAATTTAAGTCGGTTGAGTTTTGCTGGGTTCCCAGCCATGTTGGTGTCTCTTTAAATGAGCGTTCTGATGCTGCCGCTAAGGAAGCTATCCGCACTTGTCCCATCTTTCATAAATGTATTCCTTATTCCGACTTTTACCAAGTTATTCATGCCTCCATCCTTGCCAGCTGGCAGAATTGTTGGTCTTCTGTTATTGGTACCAAACTGCATACTCTTAAGAGTCGTGTGTCCCAGTGGCCTTCCTCTTACCACCGTAACCGGCGGTGGGAAACGGCGCTGGCTAGGTTACGTATTGGCTATACTCGTTTAACTCACGGTCACTTAATGGAGCGCTGCCCTGCTCCTTATTGTCCAAATTTCATTGTCCTTCTTACGGTCATGTACATCCTTGTTGAATGTCCTGATTTCCAGGACGAACGGGTGTCTTGCTTACCGACCGTCCCTCGCGGTCAATTGTCCCTCGGTAAAATTTTTGGTGAATCGAATAATTTTGATATCGTTCACCTTATGCGTTTCTGTTCTCGTATTGGCATACTTGGTGATATTTAGTGCCCTCTGATTACTCTGCACATTTGGTGGTGCCTTCCCGGTTTAGTGCCTTCTTTTGATAATTATTTACTTGATGGCACTGTAATCAGCATCTTAAGAACATTGTATGCAGAACATTGAGAACGTTGTATACAGCACCTTGAGAACACTGTATACAGCACCTTGAGAACCTTGTATACGTCACTATTAGAACATTGTATACATCACCATTAAAACATTGCATACATCACCTTGAGAACATTGTTTTCTGTACGTTGACAACATTGTATATATACGACCATGAAAACATGGTATACAACACCTTGAGAACATTGTATACTGCACACTGAGAACATTGTATACAGCACCATGAGAAATTTGTATTCAGCACCATGAGAACATTGTATACAGCACCATGAGAACATTGTATTCAGCACCTTTAGAACATTGTATTCAACACCTTGGGAACAATGAATACTGTGGGAAAACTTGACTCATGTAAATCATTTAAATTAATTATATTTCCGATAGCTTACGAAGGACCACCACTTTTTGAGAAAAAAGTGGAAAACAGGGTAGAGCTAGTGGTATGATAATTTAATCCATGAACTAGTGTCCTATGGATGTGTTATTTAATATTACATTGAATATTAAAAGGGACTGTATTTTGAGTCAAATCCTCTCACCCAAAATGGGGGGTTACATGCAAAAATATCAATATATCCCAAGCATTGTTTCAGTGCTGGTTCGTTCACTGAAGTAAGTAAAAGTAAATGAATATTGAATGAATTAGGTAATAGTAATTAGAAGCGAATATGCCTCAAGATACTACAAGAATGTAGACTAATATTACTATAGCAATGGGTTAGTAATGTTGATCTCATTAGATCATTAAAGTATCTACAAGGTTATTTATCTACAATAACGATTATCAGCTTAGCTGTGAAATCTAGATAGATGTAATCGGTTGCCACACTCCACTGACGACGTATTGCGTCGGACAAATTGTTGCACGTGAAGGTGGGAAGCCTAGCACCTCGCTTGACGTGGTCCCAGGAGTTGAAAGGCAATTACAATGTAAAACTCTTCTACGTGACTAACCACAGATACATTTAATACGGAATTCTTCCTAAATACATGTCACTGCAGAATTCTTCTGCAAATATTAATATAATATGCCTATATCAATTATGGAACAAGGTAAGAGAGTACACGTACTGGATTTTGATGTTAATTTCTCATCTTAACGATAACTATCTAAGTGTAATATGTGCTCACAGTAATACAAATAGAATACTTAGTTGCCGGGGCCAAGTGTCCGTTGATTAAGGAACGACTCCAGGTCCCTCGTCTCCAGTTGCCGCGAAAAGACGTCAATTGTGGGTTGGAGTAATGATTAGTTCCTTGGCAATGATTAGTTCCTTGGACACTGCCGTGATGTGCCAAGATAACGTGGCGCCGCTCTCGTGGTTGTAGGAGCGTAAATTATTTTTAATTACTTATAATTAATCAGGGAAAGTAAGGAATTGTGACAAGTGTTTGTCACTAATAAATGTATTAAGGTGTAATATATTTTTTGCATAGCGCAAGTAAACTTATTACGACTGCACAAATAAATGAAAGGATTATCATATAAATTGTTTTACATTTCAGTATTTACCACTGTAGTTAATAATTCTTCTAAATGAACGAGTTCAGTAAGCAATAATATGCTAGGTAAATAATAAATTAAATAAACGATTATCCTTAGTAAAGGAACGTAATTAACTGGACTCTGTTTTAGATTCAACTAAATGTGGAGAGTTTCATGTCTCAGCCTGTCGTTCCTCCCAACGTCATTCTGACTGTAGGAAGAATCTGGCACAAATGGCTTCGTAATAGAAACATTAATTGAAATAGTTCTACAAATTAGTAGAGTTAGTAATCCCTACGACTAATAAAATGATGATTTATTATAATACAAGAAATGATGTATTAGTGTTGGAAAACTTCCAACAAATACAGCACCTTGAGAACATTGAATACAACACAATTAGAACATTGTATACAGCACCATGAAAAATTTGTATACAGCACCTTGAGGACATGGTATTCTGTACCTTGAGAACAATAAATACAGCATCTTGAGAACATTGTATACAACACCATGATAGTAGCCGAGGGTAATTCCCCATCATCCCGCCGGCACTCTGATGGTAATCTTATCTTGAGGTTATCTTGAGATGATTTCGGGGCTTTTTTTTTAGTGTCTCCGCGGCCCGGTCCTCGACCAGGCCTCCACCCCCAGGAAGCAGCCCGTGACAGCTGACTAACACCCAGGTACCTATTTTACTGCTAGGTAACAGGGGCATAGGGTGAAAGAAACTTTGCCCAATGTTTCACGCCGGCGCCTGGGATCGAACCCAGGACCACAGGATCACAAGTCCAGCGTGCTGTCCGCTCGGCCGACCGGCTCCTGGATCTTGGGCATAGTATTTTATCAAATCACCTCATTCTTTGAGGCACATGTGAGGAACACAAATGCGAACAAGCCTAAAAGGTCCCCAGGCATATATGCAACTGAAAACTCACACCCCAGAAGTGAATATATATATATATATATATATATATATATATATATATATATATATATATATATTATATATATATATATATATATATATATATATATATATATATATATTATTAAATATGACCGAAAAAGTAAGATTAATAATTCTAACACGAATTTTCTCAATCTTTCGTACATTTCTTTTCACTGTTGGTGGTAATTCAAAAATCAATTCTCCAAAATTCATTTTTATTTCTAGTCTGACGCGACACTTGAGCGCGTTTCGTAAAACTTATTACATTTTCAAAGACTTTAGTTTAAACATACACAACTGAATAGAACTTACACATCTCCGATTTGTTTATATCTACGTTTGAGTGAGGTGGATGGGGTGAGGTGGTATTTAATAAGGTATTAATTTCATCAACACAAGACAGAACACGAAACAATGGGTATTGAATAGAAATGATTGTAGAAAGCCTATTGGTCCATATTTCTTGATGCTTCTATATTGGAGCGGAGTCTTGAGGTGGGTAGAATATAGTTGTACATTAATTGGCTGTTGATTGCTGGTGTTGACTTCTTGATGTGTAGTGCCTTGCAAACGTCAAGCCGCCTGCTATCGCTGTATCTATCGATGATTTCTGTGTTGTTTACTAGGATTTCTCTGGCGATGGTTTGGTTGTGGGAAGAGATTATATGTTCCTTAATGGAGCCCTGTTGCTTATGCATCGTTAAACGCCTAGAAAGAGATGTTGTTGTCTTGCCTATATACTGGGTTTTTTGGAGCTTACAGTCCCCAAGAGGGCATTTGAAGGCATAGACGACGTTGGTCTCTTTTAAAGCGTTCTGTTTTGTGTCTGGAGAGTTTCTCATGAGTAGGCTGGCCGTTTTTCTGGTTTTATAGTAAATCGTCAGTTGTAGCCTCTGATTTTTGTCTGTAGGGATAACGTTTCTATTAACAATATCTTTCAGGACCCTTTCCTCCGTTTTATGAGCTGTGGAAAAGAAGTTCCTATAAAATATTCTAATAGGGGGTATAGGTGTTGTGTTGGTTGTCTCTTCAGAGGTTGCATGGCGTTTCACTTTCCTTCTTATGATGTCTTCGACGAAACCATTGGAGAAGCCGTTGTTGACTAGGACCTGCCTTACCCTACAGAGTTCTTCGTCGACTTGCTTCCATTCTGAGCTGTGGCTGAGAGCACGGTCGACATATGCGTTAACAACACTCCTCTTGTACCTATCTGGGCAGTCGCTTTTGGCATTTAGGGACATTCCTATGTTCGTTTCCTTAGTGTAGACTGCAGTGTGGAAACCTCCGCTCTTTTCCATGACTGTTACATCTAGAAAGGGCAGCTTCCCATCCTTTTCCATCTCGTAAGTGAAACGCAGCACGGAACTCCGCTCAAATGCCTCCTTCAGCTCCTGCAGATGTCTGACATCAGGTACCTGTGTAAAAATGTCGTCAACATACCTGCAGTATATGGCCGGTTTCAAGTTCATGTCGACTAAGACTTTTTCTCGATGGTACCCATGTAGAAGTTTGCAAACAGGACACCTAGGGGAGAACCCATGGCGACCCCATCTACTTGCTTATACATGTGCCCATCCGGGCTCAAGAAGGGTGCCTCTTTAGTACAAGTTTGGAGTAGTTTCCTTAGGATATTTTCTGGTATGTCAAGAGGAGTACAGGCTGGATCACGATACACTCTGTCGGCTATCATCCCGATTGTCTCGTCCACTGGTACGTTGGTGAACAGCGATTCTACGTCCAACGAGGCTCTTATTCCTGTGGCCCGTGTGCCCCGCAGTAAGTCAACAAATTCCTTTGGCGACTTCAGGCTGAAGGCGCAAGGGATATAAGGAGTCAGCAGGCCGTTGAGTCGCTTCGCTAGTCTGTACGTGGGTGTGGGTATCTGGCTAATGATTGGCCGAAGTGGGTTTCCAGGCTTGTGTGTCTTGACATTTCCATACGCATATCCAGGTTTATATTCCCCAATAATCTTTGGCAGGTGGAGTCCTGATTTCTTGGCTTTCACAGTTTCGATTAGTTTGTTGAAATTGAAAGCAAAGGTATATATATATATATATATATATATATATATATATATATATATATATATATATATATATATATATATATAGCCAAGAAACAATCCAGTTGGGACAGCCCCATTGTAGACAAAGAAGCCACAGCTTTGCTGGAGGCAGCAACAACCCCCAGTGATCGTGCACGCCTCACAGCTGTGCAGGCTCCCCATGCAGGGGACTTCCTTCTGGCAGTCCCTATGTCTGCGACAGGCACACGTCTTGATCCGCAGGAGCTCCGTATTGCAGTCGCTCTCCGCCTTGCTGCCCCTATCCACACTGTTCACAGGTGTATTTGCGGCGAGGCAGATGCTGACGAATATGGATTGCATGGCCTGCACTGTGGAAAATCGGGTGGTTGGCACACTAGACACGACGAAGTCAACGACATCATTAAAAGAAGCCTTGCCTCTGCTCAGTGTCCAGCGGAGAGAGAGCCCCGCAACCTACTGAACCGTGACTCTGTTAGCTTTGCCGGCCGACCAGACGGAATCACACTGCGTCCGTGGAAGGGTGGCAGGCAGTTAGCATGGGACTATACTTGCGTATCCACCCTGGCAACGACATACATCACCCTCTCTGCCGGCACGGCAGGAGCCGCAGCGACACACAGAGAAAAACAAAAGTCAGTCAAGTACAGGCAATTAGATCAAAGGTACAATTTCGTTCCAATAGGGTCTGAGACCCTAGGCCCATGGGGTGAGAGTGCAAGAAGGTTTCTTAAGGATCTTGGTTCCAAGCTCATTGACACCACAAGAGACCCTAGAGCAGCAAGTTTTCTCTTTCAGCGCCTCAGTGTCGCGATCCAGAGGGGGAAATGCCCGCTGCATCCTCGGTTCCTGCCCGGCGTCGGAGGAGTTCGAGGAAATCTACAGCCTCTAGGAAGCGAACTTTTTCTTGTGTCCTCTTAATGTTCATTTTTTGTATAAAATCAGATATGTAACTGTATAACCTTGCATAATAAAATATATATATATATATATATATATATATATATATATATATATATATATATATATATATATATATATATATATATGTCGTACCTAGTAGCCAGAACGCACTTCTCGGCCTATTATGCAAATCCCGATTTGCCTAATAAGCCAAGTTTTCCTGAATTAATATATTTTCTCTAATTTTTCTCTTATGAAATGATAAAGCTACCCATTTCATTATGTATGAGGTCAATTTTTTTTATTGGAGTTAAAATTAACGTAGATATATGACCGAACCTAACCAACCCTACCTAACCTAATCTATCTTTATAGGTTAGGTTAGATTAGGTAGCCAAAAAAGTTAGGTTAGGTTAGGTTAGGTAGGTTAGGTAGTCGAAAAACAATTAATTCTTGAAAACTTGGCTTATTAGGCAAATTGGGCCTTGCATAGTAGGCTGAGAAGGGCGTTCTGGCTACTAGGTACGACATATATATATATATAATATATATATATATATATATATATATATATATATATATATATATATATATATATATATATATACATATGTATATATGTATAGTTTTTTGAAGGAACTGGGTTCTAGGCTCATTGAAACAACAAGGGACCCGAGAGCTGCAAGCTTTCTTTTCCAGGGCCTCAGTGTGGCGATACAGAGGGGAAATGCGCACTGCATCCAGGGTTCCTGCCCGCCATCTGAGGAGCTGGAGGAACTCGACAACCTATGACAACCATCTTTGTAACCCATATGTAACTCCTTTTTTGTAACAAAGTTCAAATAAAGTAAATATATGTGTACATACAAAAGAATGGGGGTGGTAGGAGAAGATAATATTAGTGTTCAGTGAGAAACCACAAGGTCTCCTCTGAATACTTTTTATTTTCTTCTCCGAGGCTATGGGTCCCCACATTGGCACCAGAGGTGGTACCCTCACAAATTTTTTTATACATATGTATATATATATATATATATATATATATATATATATATATATATATATATATATATATATATATATATATATATATATGTCGTACCTAGTAGCCAGAACGCACTTCTATGCCTACTATGCAAGGCCCGATTTGCCTAATAAGCCAAGTTTTCATGAATTAATTGTTTTTCGACTACCTAACCTACCTAACCTAACCTAACCTAACTTTTTCGGCTACCTAACCTAACCTAACCTATAGAGATAGGTTAGGTTAGGTTAGGTAGGGTTGGTTAGGTTCGGTCATATATCTACGTTAATTTTAACTACAATAAAAAAAAATTGGCCTCATACGTAATGAAATGGGTAGCTTAATCATTTCATAAGAAAAAAATTAGAGAAAATATATTAATTCAGGAAAACTTGGCTTATTAGGCAAATCGGACCTTGCATAGAAGGCCGAGAAGTGCGTTCTGGCTACTAGGTACGACATATATATATATATATATATATATATATATATATATATATATAGATATATATATATATAATATATATATATATATATATATATATATATATATTATATATATATATATCTATATATATATATATATATATATATATATATATATATGTCGTACCTAGTAGCCAGAACGCACTTCTCGGCCTTCTATGCAAGGTCCGATTTGCCTAATAAGCCAAGTTTTCCTGAATTAATATATTTTCTCTAATTTTTTTCTTATGAAATGATTAAGCTACCCATTTCATTACGTATGAGGCCAATTTTTTTTTATTGTAGTTAAAATTAACGTAGATATATGACCGAACCTAACCAACCCTACCTAACCTAACCTAACCTATCTCTATAGGTTAGGTTAGGTTAGGTAGCCGAAAAAGTTAGGTTAGGTTAGGTTAGGTAGGTTAGGTAGTCGAAAAACAATTAATTCATGAAAACTTGGCTTATTAGGCAAATCGGGCCTTGCATAGTAGGCATAGAAGTGCGTTCTGGCTACTAGGTACGACATATATATATATATATATATATATATATATATATATATATATATATATATATATATATATATATATATATATATATATATATATATATATATATATATATATATATATATATATACATATGTATAAAAAAATTTGTGAGGGTACCACCTCTGGTGCCAATGTGGGGACCCATAGCCTCGGAGAAGAAAATAAAAAGTATTCAGAGGAGACCTTGTGGTTTCTCACTGAACACTAATATTATCTTCTCCTACCACCCCCATTCTTTTGTATGTACACATATATTTACTTTATTTGAACTTTGTTACAAAAAAGGAGTTACATATGGGTTACAAAGATGGTTGTCATAGGTTGTCGAGTTCCTCCAGCTCCTCAGATGGCGGGCAGGAACCCTGGATGCAGTGCGCATTTCCCCTCTGTATCGCCACACTGAGGCCCTGGAAAAGAAAGCTTGCAGCTCTCGGGTCCCTTGTTGTTTCAATGAGCCTAGAACCCAGTTCCTTCAAAAAACTATACATATATACATATGTATATATATATATATATATATATATATATATATATATATATATATATATATATATATATATATATATTATATATATATATATATGTCGTACCTAGTAGCCAGAACTCACTTCTCAGCCTACTATGCAAGGCCCGATTTGCCTAATAATCCAAGTTTTCATGAATTAATTGTTTTTCGACAACCTAACCTACCTAACCTAACCTAACCTAACTTTTTCGGCTACCTAACCTAACCTAACCTATAAAGATAGGTTAGGTTAGGTTAGGTAGGGTTGGTTAAGTTCGGTCATATATCTACGTTAATTTTAACTCAAATAAAAAAAAATTGACCTCATACGTAATGAAATGGGTAGCTTTATCATTTTATAAGAAAAAAAATAGAAAAAATATATTAATTCAGGAAAACTTGGCTTATTAGGCAAATCGGGCCTTGCATAGTAGGCCGAGAAGTGAGTTCTGGCTACTATGTACGACATATATATATATATATATATATATATATATGTCGTACCTAGTAGCCAGAACTCACTTCTCGGCCTACTATGCAAGGCCCGATTTGCCTAATAAGCCAAGTTTTCCTGAATTAATATATTTTTTCTATTTTTTTTCTTATAAAATGATAAAGCTACCCATTTCATTACGTATGAGGTCAATTTTTTTTTATTTGAGTTAAAATTAACGTAGATATATGACCGAACTTAACCAACCCTACCTAACCTAACCTAACCTATCTTTATAGGTTAGGTTAGGTTAGGTAGCCGAAAAAGTTAGGTTAGGTTAGGTTAGGTAGGTTAGGTTGTCGAAAAACAATTAATTCATGAAAACTTGGATTATTAGGCAAATCGGGCCTTGCATAGTAGGCTGAGAAGTGAGTTCTGGCTACTAGGTACGAAATATATATATATATATATATATATATATATATATATATATATATATATATATATATATATATATATATATAAATATATATATATATATATATATATATAAATATATATATATATATATATATATATATATATATATATATATATATTAGTATATATTAGTATATATTAGTATATATATATATATATATATATATATATATATATATATATATATATATATATATATTAGTATATTTTGGTAGCAGCCTTTTCTGTAGACATATATTATTAAATATGACCGAAAAAGTCACTTACGAGATGGAGAAGGATGGAAAGCTGGCTTTTCTAGATGTAACAGTCACGGAAAGGAGCGGAGGTTTCCACACTGCAGTCTACACTAAGGAAACAAACATAGGAATGTGCCTCAATGCCAACAATGACTGCCCAGACAGGTACAAGAGGAGTGTTGTTAACGTTTATGTCGACCGCGCTCTCAGCCACAGCTCAAGATGGAAGCAAGTCGATGAAGAACTCTGTAGGGTAACGCAGGTCCTAGTCAACAACGGCTTCTCCAATGGTTTCGTTGAAGACATCATAAGAAGGAAGGTGAAACGCCATGCAACCTCTGAAGAGACAACTAACACAACACCTGTACCCCCTATTAGACTATTTTACAGGAACTTCTTTTCCACAGCTCATAAAACGGAGGAAAGGGCCCTGAAAGATATTGTTAATAGAAACGTTATTCCAACAAACAAAAATCAGAAGATACAATTGACGATTTACTATAAAACCAAGAAAACTGCCAACCTACTCATGAGAAACTCTCCAGACACAAAGCAGAACGCTTTGACAGAGACCAATGTCGTTTATGCCTTCAAGTGCCCACTTGGGGACTGTAAGCCTCAAAGAACTCAGTATATAGGCAAGACAACAACATCTCTTTCCAGGCGATTAACGATGCATACGTAACAGGGCTCCATTAAGGAACATATAATCTCTTCCCACAACCAGACCATCACCAGAGAAGTCTTAACAAAAAACACGGAAATCATCGTTAGATACAGCGATAGCAGGCAGCTTGATATCTGCGAGGCACTACACATTAAGAAGTCAACACCAGCAATCAACAGCCAATTAATGCACAACTATATTCTATCCACTTCAAGACTCCGCACCAATATAGAAGCATCAAGAAATATGGGTCAATAGGCCCTTTGCGTTTACTTCTATTCTTCCCCTTTAACTTTATCCAATATTACCCAATATTTCGTGTTTTATCTTGTGTTGAAAGTTTGTTTTTACCTCATCCAAAACTGTTGTAACATATCCCCTAACCCAAATGCAGGTATATAAAATGAAAAGCCGTTTGAATTATAACATAGTAAGAAATCTGTTTTAGTGTTTGCAGGTTATAGTTATGTGTGTGTAAACTAAAGTCTTTGAAAATGTAATAAGTTATTACGAAACGCGTTCAAGTGTCGCGTCAGACTAGAAATAAAAATGAATTTTGGAGAACTGATTTTCAATTACCATCGACAGTGAAAAGAACCATAAGAAATATTGAGAAAATTCGTGTTAGAATTATTAATCTTACTTTTTCGGTTATATTTAATAATATATATATATATATATATATATATATATATATATATATATATATATATATATATATATATATATATATATATATATATATATATATATATATATATAATGTGTGTGTGTGTGTGTGTGTGTGTGTGTGTGTGTGTGTGTGTTTACTAGTTGTGTTTTTACGGTGGTTGAGCTTTGCTCTTTCGGCCCGCCTCTCAACTGTCAATCAACTGTTTACTAACTACTTTTTTTTTTTTTCCACACCACACACACACAAACACACCCCAGGAAGCAGCCCGTGACAGCTGACTAACTCCCAGGTACCTATTTACTGCTAGGTAACAGGGGCATTCAGGGTGAAAGAAACTTTGCCCATTTGTTTCTGCCTCGTGCGGGAATCGAACCCGCGCCACAGAATTACGAATCCTGCGCGCTATCCACCAGGCTACGAGGCCCCTAGTGTGTGTGTGTGTGTGTGTGTGTGTGTGTGTGTGTGTGTGTGTGTGTGTGTGTGTGTGTGTGTGTGTGTAACGATATATATAAAGATATTATTAAGGTATTTTCGCAGAAAAGATTATTAGGGAACATTAAATAGGGAACATCCACAGCCCTAGTGGATTATTTTTTACATTGATATATATCAAGTTAATGTGATGTCGATATTTTTGTGAAGTTGGGGCGTAAGGTGTAGGACCACCTTGCCCATCCATTAGAGTGCTTGCGGGTCATACGTAAACACTTCGACTTGCTTCAGTAGGGGCCTCCAGACTTCGTATGATTTTAGTTGAAATCTGGTTGTATGACTTGACTAGTCCATGATGGTACAGTAGTCGAGTATGCAGCCGGCACTTGCCTTGGTCGGAGGTTCGTGTCACCTCACAGCCCTAGTGGACTTTGTCAAATCAATTTACATATATATCCAAAAACGAAAGGGATTATTTGAATCATTGGTCGAAACTGTACATTTCAACACTAGGTTCAAGTGCGAAGCTCGTCAACAGCAATGTTTATTTTGGCAGGTTGGACGAAGCTTCACTCCGCCGCCATCGACGGTAACAACACCTGGGTGGAGGAGCTCATCTCTGAGGGAGCAAACATCAGCGCAGTCACCGATAGTGGCGAGACGCCTCTCTACTACGCTCGCAAGGAAGGTCACAGGCAGGTGGTGGAGACGCTGCTCAAGTGGAACGCTGACGGTAAGAGCCTCACTGACGGTGTTATGGGTGTCTTTCCGGGTAAATAATGTCAGTTTACTTTACTTTATTTATAATTCACGCAATCTTGCGGCGCTAGTGGAAAAGGTTAAAAGAGGCACCTAATGGGCTCGGGGATTGAACCCTAAAATTCCAATTCGCCGCAAATATTCGCCGCAAATACACATATAAGATCAAGGACCTGATTAACCAGGTCCTTGATCTGCAGTGTGGGTAATATCGGCAGATAATAATCGTACTGCGTTGATCTCTTACCTGGTCATACCTCACTGCAACACCAGGAACATACTCAATGTGCGCACACTTGGCCTACACACTCACCAGACACCAGTGTGGCCGCACAGTACTCAAAACAATTTGTTGTCCTTGCCAGTGCGAAATATCTCCTCCACTGTACAATCTTCTATAAGACTGGCGCGACCGGCTTGCCCTCCTATCATGAGTGTCGCTCTCAACTACTTTGTTCCTCTGATACTTAGACAAGTTGGAGCAATAGAGTCTCACCGCTCACTGGCACACAAGTCACAGAACCAATACTCGGTATTATAAGTAAAAAAAGTGTTAAGTGAACAAAAATAGTCAAATACCACTTAGTAGCCTCGTGCACACATACATTGTAGCCTAGTGCACGCGCACATTGTAGCCACGTGCACACGTACATTGTAACTTCGTGTACACGTATATTGTAACCTCGTGCACACGTACATTGTAGCCTAGTGCACACGTACATTGTAACCTAGTGCACACGTACATTGTAACCTAGTGCACACGTATATTCTAGCCTAGTGCACACGTACATTGTAACCTAGTGCACACGTATATTCTAGCCTAGTGCACACGTACATTGTAGCCTAGTGAGCACGTACATTGTAACCTAGTGCACACGTACATTGTAACCTAGTGCACAAGTACATTGTAACCTCGTGTACACGTACATAGTAGCCTAGTGCACACGTACATTGTAACCTCGTACACACGTACATTTTAGCCTTGTGCACACGTACATTGTAGCCTTGTGCACACGTACATTGTAACCTCGTGCACACAGACATTGTAGCCTCGTGCACACGTATATTGTAACCTCGTGTACACGTACATTGTAGCCTAGTGCACACGTACATTGTAACCTCGTGCACACGTACATTGTAGCCTAGTGCACACGTACATTGTAGCCTCGTGCACACGTACATTGTAGCCTAGTGCACACGTACATTGTAACCTAGTGCACACGTCCATTGTAGCCTCGTGCACACGTACATTGTAACCTCGTGCATACGTACATTGTAGCCTAGTGCACAAGTACATTGTAACCTCGTGCACACGTACATTGTAACCTCGTGCACACGTACATTGTAGCCTCGTGCACACGTACATTGTAGCCTCGTGCACACGTACATTGTAACCTCGTGCACACGTACATTGTAGCCTCGTGCACACGTACATTGTAGCCTCGTGCACACGTACATTGTGACCTCGTGCACACGTACATTGTGACCTCGTGCACACGTACATTGTAACCTCGTGCACACGTACATTGTAACCTCGTGTACACGTACATTATAGCCTAGTGCACACGTACATTGTAACCTCGTGCACACATACATTGTAGCCTAGTGCACACGTACATTGTAGCCTCGTGCACACGTACATTGTAACCTCGTGCACACGTACATTGTAGCCTAGTGCACACGGTTATTGTAGCCTCGTGCACACGTACATTGTAACTTCGTGCACACGTACATTGTAACCTCGTGCACACGTACATTGTAACCTCGTGCACACGCACATTGTAACCTCGTGCACACGTACATTGTAGCCTCGTGCACACGTACATTGTAACCTCGTGCACACGTACATTGTAGCCTTGTGCACACGTATATTGTAACCTCGTGCACACGTACATTGTAGCCTAGTGCACACGTACATTGTAACCTAGTGCACACGTACATTGCAACCTAGTGCACACGTACATTGTAGCCTAGTGCACACGTATATTGTAACCTCGTGCACACGTACATTGTAGCCTAGTGCACACGTACATTGTAACCTAGTGCACACGTACATTGTAACCTAGTGCACACGTACATTGTAGCCTTGTGCACACGTATATTGTAACCTCGTGCACACGTACATTGTAGCCTAGTGCACACGTACATTGTAACCTAGTGCACACGTACATTGTAACCTAGTGCACACGTACATTGTAGCCTAGTGCACAGGGGTACTGTAGCCTCGTGCACACGTACATTGTAGCCTTGTGCACACGTACATTGTAGCCTCGTGCACACGTACATTGTAGCCTCGTGCACACGTACATTGTAACCTCGTGCACACGTACATTGTAACCTCGTGCACACACACACTGTAGCTTAGTGCACACATACACTGTAGCTTAGTGCACACATACATTGTAGCCTAGTGCACACTGGTACTGTAGCCTCGTGCACACGTACATTGTAGCCTTGTGCACACGTACATTGTAACCTCGTGCACACAGACATTGTAGCCTTGTGCACACGTATATTGTAACCTCGTGCACACGTACATTGTAGCCTAGTGCACACGTACATTGTAACCTCGTGCACACGTACATTGTAGCCTTGTGCACACGTATATTGTAACCTCGTGCACACGTACATTGTAGCCTAGTGCACACGTACATTGTAACCTAGTGCACACGTACATTGTAACCTAGTGCACACGTACATTGTAACCTCGTACACACGTACATTTTAGCCTTGTGCACACGTACATTGTAGCCTTGTGCACACGTACATTGTAGCCTAGTGAGCACGTACATTGTAACCTAGTGCACACGTACATTGTAACCTAGTGCACAAGTACATTGTAACCTCGTGTACACGTACATAGTAGCCTAGTGCACACGTACATTGTAACCTCGTACACACGTACATTTTAGCCTTGTGCACACGTACATTGTAGCCTTGTGCACACGTACATTGTAACCTCGTGCACACAGACATTGTAGCCTCGTGCACACGTATATTGTAACCTCGTGTACACGTACATTGTAGCCTAGTGCACACGTACATTGTAACCTCGTGCACACGTACATTGTAGCCTAGTGCACACGTACATTGTAGCCTCGTGCACACGTACATTGTAGCCTAGTGCACACGTACATTGTAACCTAGTGCACACGTCCATTGTGGCCTCGTGCACACGTACATTGTAACCTCGTGCATACGTACATTGTAGCCTAGTGCACAAGTACATTGTAACCTCGTGCACACGTACATTGTAACCTCGTGCACACGTACATTGTAGCCTCGTGCACACGTACATTGTAGCCTCGTGCACACGTACATTGTAACCTCGTGCACACGTACATTGTAGCCTCGTGCACACGTACATTGTAGCCTCGTGCACACGTACATTGTGACCTCGTGCACACGTACATTGTGACCTCGTGCACACGTACATTGTAACCTCGTGCACACGTACATTGTAACCTCGTGTACACGTACATTATAGCCTAGTGCACACGTACATTGTAACCTCGTGCACACATACATTGTAGCCTAGTGCACACGTACATTGTAGCCTCGTGCACACGTACATTGTAACCTCGTGCACACGTACATTGTAGCCTAGTGCACACGGTTATTGTAGCCTCGTGCACACGTACATTGTAACTTCGTGCACACGTACATTGTAACCTCGTGCACACGTACATTGTAACCTCGTGCACACGCACATTGTAACCTCGTGCACACGTACATTGTAGCCTCGTGCACACGTACATTGTAACCTAGTGCACAGGGGTACTGTAGCCTCGTGCACACGTACATTGTAGCCTTGTGCACACGTACATTGTAGCCTCGTGCACACGTACATTGTAGCCTCGTGCACACGTACATTGTAACCTCGTGCACACGTACATTGTAACCTCGTGCACACACACACTGTAGCTTAGTGCACACATACACTGTAGCTTAGTGCACACATACATTGTAGCCTAGTGCACAGGGGTACTGTAGCCTCGTGCACACGTACATTGTAGCCTTGTGCACACGTACATTGTAACCTCGTGCACACAGACATTGTAGCCTCGTGCACACGTACATTGTAGCCTCGTGCACACGTACATTGTAACCTCGAGCACACAGACACTGTAGCTTAGTGCACACAGACACTGTAGCTTAGTGCACAAATACATTGTAGCCTAGTGCACAGGGGTACTGTAGCCTCGTGCACACGTACATTGTAGCCTTGTGCACACGTACATTGTAACCTCGTGCACACAGACATTGTAGCCTCGTGCACACGTACAGTGTAGTCTCGTGAACACATATATTGTAGCCTTGTGCACACAGACATTGTATTCTCGTGCACATGGATACTGTAGCCTCATGCACACATACATTGTAGTCTCGTGAACACATACATTGTAGCCTTGTGCACACAGACATTGCATTCTCGTGCACACAGATGCTGTAGCCTCGTGCACACAGATACTGTAGCCTCGTGCACACAGATACTGTAGCCTCGTGCACACAGATACTGTAGCCTCGTGCACACAGATGCTGTAGCCTCGTGCACACAGATGCTGTAGCCTCGTGCACACATATACTGTAGCCTCGTGCACACGGATACTGTACCCTCGTGCACACAGATACTGTAGCCTCGTGCACACAGATACTGTAGCCTCGTGCACACAGATACTGTAGCCTCGTGCACACAGATACTGTAGCCTCGTGCACACAGATGCTGTAGCCTCGTGCACACGGATACTGTACCCTCGTGCACACAGATACTGTAGCCTCGTGCACACAGATACTGTAGCCTCGTGCACACATATACTGTAGCCTCGTGCACACGGATACTGTACCCTCGTGCACACAGATACTGTAGCCTCGTGCACACAGATACTGTAGCCTCGTGCACACAGATACTGTAGCCTCGTGCACACAGATGCTGTACCCTCGTGCACACAGATACTGTACCCTCGTGCACACAGATACTGTACCCTCGTGCACACAGATACTGTAGCCTCGTGCACACAGATACTGTAGCCACATGCTCATATTAACAGCTGTTTTGTTTGTGGTTGTTTGGTTGCAGTTGTAGTTTTCTTGGTAGCGGGAAGGAATGGAGTACAAAACACCTGTGGCCTTTTCTTCGTTTTATTATAAATATATAATATATCTACTGGGCCATGAACAGCTATGGTGTGTGCGTCGGTAGTGACGACGCTGATCTGCCTAATGGAGTGAGGTACTCCTTGCAACTCGGGCGAGCACACAAGGACGCCTTGTTCTAAAAAGGTGCTGACTAAACAACAAGATGGTAGCCACCAACCCTGGGCGTCCAACACCGATCTGCACGCTATCATCGTCGTCCTCGACGATCTGCTTGATGAACGTCTTGGTTGTGTACCTAACTAACATTTATGTACAGTTTTATCAATAGTGGCCTTAAACAAGCTTTGAGACGTCCAACAACGTCTCGGACATGCATGTACAGAGTATATGGCAGATATATAATTCTAAAACTAAGCTATCCATGGAGCATCATGACTAATTAGCTAAACGGCTGCGCACACTGGAAGCAGTAGGTCCATCTGCAGGTAGAGGCAGAGTAGTAGGATGTAGAGGCAGTGGACCAGAAGTTGTGGGCAGGGATCATCATGCTCAGCCACAGTGCCCTCTGTAATGCTCTTTGCGCTACCGCTCACAGGATGGGTATGGGGTGCACAATAAACTAGCCGGCTTCGTCGGCAACAATCAAATCAACGCCACATTGTTACCTGTTAAGCAGATTATAAACGGTATACACTAACAATGGCACCCCACTATATGCCTTGTTCACACCGCTCGTTGAACTACAGGGACAATAAAATACGTTGTTGTCTAGGGGGACATTGGGAGCAAAACCCTGTATCAAAAAGCATTCAACCAGGGCGCCTCATCAGTACGTACCATATAAGAATAATTAATATTTTCACCAGGTTACAAAATAAAAACATAAAGATAAAATTATATATATAATATTTCTAACAATACATATTCATATATCCCAAGTAATATAATGGCACACTAAGATAATTATAATAAGGCAGCTCCCCAAAAAAATAAAACCTACTACAAGATAAGAACAAAACAAGGAAGACAGACATTGTAGCCTCGTGCACGCAGATTCTCAAGCCTCGTGCAAGCATACATTGTAGCCTCGTGCACACAGCTATTGTAGCCTCGTGCACACAGACATTGTAGCTTCGTTCACACAGACATTGTAGCTTCGTTCACACAGACATTGTAGCTTCGTTCACACAGACATTGTAGCTTCTTGCACACAAACAGTGTAGCCTCTTGCACGCATACATTGTAGCCTCGTGCACACAGCTATTGTAGCCTCGTGCACACAGACATTGTAACCTAACTTTGTGGACACAAGCTTTGTAGCCTCTTGCACACGTACATTGTAGCCTCGTGCACACAGACATTGTAGCCGCGTGCACACAGACATTGTAGCCTCTTGCACTCAGACATTGTAGCCTCTTGCACGCATACATTGTACCTCGTGCACACATCTATTGTTCTTCGTGCACACAGTCATTGTAACCTTGTGGACACAAACATTGTAGTCTCTTGCACACATACGCTGTAGCCTCTTGCACAAAGACATTGTAGCCGCGTGCACACAGATACTCTAGCCTCGTGCAGACATACAGTGTAGCCTCGTGCACACAGACATTGTAGCCTCTTGCTCTCAGACATTGTAGCCTCGTGCACACAGACATTGTAGCCTCTTGCTCTCAGACATTGTAGCCTCGTGCACACATATTGTTGCCTTGTGCACACAGACATTGTAGCCTCATGTACTCAGACATTGTAGCCTCGTGCATACAGACATTGTTGTCCCATTGAACACACAAATTATAGCCTCGTGCACACAGCCATTGTTACCTCGTGGACCCATTCATTGTAGCCTCTTGCACACAGACATTGAAGCCACTTGTACACATACTTTGTAGCCTCGTTTACACAGATATTGTAGGCTCGTGCACACAGACATTGTAGCCTCGTTCACACAGATATTGTAGGCTCGTGCACACAGACATTGTAGGCTCGATCACACAGATATTGTAGGCTCGTGCACACAGACATTGAAGCCACTTGTACACATACTTTGTAGCCTCGTTTACACAGATATTGTAGGCTCGTGCACACAGACATTGTAGCCTCGTTCACACAGATATTGTAGGCTCGTTCACACAGATATTGTAGCCTCGTGCAGACATATATTGTAGCCTCGTGCACACATACATCGTAGCCTCGTGCACACATATATTGTAGCCTCGTGCACACATACATCGTAGCCTCGTGCACACATATATTGTAGCCTCGTGCACACAGACATTGTAGCCCCATGCACACGGTCATTGTAACTTCGTACACACAGACATTGTAGCCTCATGCGCACAAACATTGTAGCCTCGTGCACACATGCATTGTAGCCTTGTGCACAGGGACATTGTAGCCTAGTGCACACAGACATTGTAGCCTCGTGGACACTTACATTTTGGCTTCTTGCACACAGACATTGTAACCACGTGGACACAACCATTGTAGCCGCGGGCTCAGGAACATTGTAGCCTCGTGCACACAGACATTGTAACCTCGTGGACAAAAATATTGTAGGCTCGTGCACACAGACATTGTAACCTCGTGGACACAAACATTGTAACCTCGTGCACACAACCATTGTAGCCGCGGGCTCAGGAACATTGTAGCCTCGTGCATTTAGATATAGTAGTCTTCTGCAAACAAACGTTGTAGCCTTGAACACACATACATAACATACTATTGTATATTTTTTTTATCTTTATTTAATAAAATACTGTATAAATCGTACATACATAAATTTTAGAAGGCAATACTACATTACATATACAGTAGTATAATTCTCAGTAAACAAGTGTTTCATTATCACAGAACATGAACTTTAAACCCCTAAATGTTATACTTATTTTACTTGAAATTATTTACAATATTGGAGATTATATTTACATTAATTTACAGGGGAAATTATTACATTTATATATATATTTTATATAATTCTCAGTAAACCTATTTTCCATATGATCACCGAGCATGAGCCGTAAACCCCTAATGTTATACCTGATCCTGCCTCGCAAGAACTTCAATATTTTGTCTACTGAGTAACCTTCCTGCCTGCCTATCCACACACAAAATATATAATCAGAAAGTAGCATAATTATTGTATTCCTAATTTTCTTGCATTTTATGTCAAAATGAAACATTAAAACCGTCATTAACTCCACTCTAAAACTTGGTCCACATAAAGCTGGTAAGTGTGTCTCTAATCGCCTCCTCTACTCTAGGAACTATATTTGGCAGTATAACATCATATACTTGTTTACTGTTCATCATTAAAAAACCTTCAGTATTACAAATCCGCCTGAGAACATCAATTACACATGAATAAAAGTGCGGTAAAATAAAGGCAAGGTCAGTATACTCTGGCATAGTAACAAGTAGCTAACACGTAATTTACAATAGTAATGTCCTAGTGCATTTACACTATTCCTCTGCATTATCTCCTTTCTAAAAGTAACATATAAGATTGCCAATGACGTATGATACACATTCAGTATTCCTATTCCACCGTTTTTTCTTACCTTTACATAGGGTAGTCCGTTTAATTGGTTGGTACTACCATACCATACATATCTAAATATAGTTTTGTCAATCTCCAAGCACTTTTCTTGTCTATGGGAAAGCTGTGAGACAAATACCACACTTTAAACAAAATTTTGCAATTGATTATTACAGCCATCTGAAAGTAGGTTAATTTGCTATTTGACAACATATTCGTTGCAACTATTATATTCCCACATAGTACTTGCCAATTCGTAACCAATGTTGTTCCATATGTTTTGGATGGTGTTGGATGCCCGAAACGCTTTGCGTAATAGTGGCTTTAGGCATTGTATGTACTAGCTCTATTTATCAGTCCACCAATCTTTGTAAAAATTTCTTGTATGTATGTACCTTACCTAAATAAACATTTATTTATTTATTTATTTATACCAGCAAATCTCAAGAGCTTTAATAGACTCTACTACCTTGAACCATGAACCTGTCCAGGTAACTTTATTACACCAACTACCAAGCCCCATCATACACGTTTGGTTCTTGGTAATGACAGCACTTGTTGCTCATTCAAAGTTGTCTAACTCATCCTGAACATTCACCACCGAAAGGGGACATTCCTAATGTACAGATCGTTCAACTGAAAAAGGGTTACTTAAGACTCCATTGATACACACGATGCTCCGACACTGTTTATAAAGCATACGGATCCAATAAATAAATTCTTGTGCCACTCCCACCCTATCCAATATTTCTAATACAAACTGAACATCAACACGGTCAAAGGCTTTCGACCAGTCGAGGTTTATCATAGAGGAATGAACATTATTCTCAGACACATAATACATAACATCCCTAATTACATTATTACAATTGATTATAGATCTTCCAGGCACACCACAAAACTGTTCCTTTGATATAATTTTATCCATTGCAATCCTAAGTCTATTTGCCAGCAATTTCGATATTATTTTATAATCCTGGTTTAGCAAGGAAAGTGGCCTACAGTTCGTTAGAATATGCAAATCACCCGTTTAGGTATCATCTTAATAATCCCATGAGATTGTGACATGCTAAGCTTCCTGTGCTGTATGCTATACTGCACCACTTGTACAAACTCTACCAATGACATCCCATAGATAGAAATACAATTCCGCCGGGAACCCATCACAGTCAGGTGATTTACCCTTCTTTAAACTCTTGACCACACTCCACACTTCTTGCTAATCTATATCTTCCAGTAATGACGTGTTGTCATCCTGGGTTAAAACCCGTGTATATTTTCCAAGGAAATACTCCAACATACCTTGGTCTACGTCCATTTTTTTGTACAATTTCTCTAATTCACCTCGAACATAACATACAGTCCCATCCGTATTTTTCATATCCGTCCCATCACCTGCTTTAATACTAGTCACAAGAGTTGTACCCTTGTTATTCTTGGCTTTACTTAACAAATAAGGAGTGAGTTTTTCACCATACATCCTATCATTAATCTGGAGGCGAACATTGACTTCTTCAGATATTTCATTAGGCATTTTGTTAATTCTGTCCTTTAAAATGTTAATTTCTTCATACTTGTCTAATCCTATATTAACCTTTGCATGAAGTTGTTTTAATCTGTGTTGTGATAAGTTTTAAAGGCAACATTTTTCTTGCAAGAAACTTTTGTATGCAGTTTTACAAATGTCCCACCACTCCAACAGACATCTGAACTAATGTTTTTGCCCATCTTCTCCATAGAACCTTCATGCCATCCTAGTCAACCAATCTGTAGAATGGAAAAAAAGGTTATGAGTTTTTGTTGTTAATGTTGTAAAATAAATACAGTCATTATTATTATATTCATCATTCAATCTTAACAAAGTATTACTCACCACACTGTTATCCTAGCCAACTTCGTCACACAACGTTTCACACTCATCAATACCGTTTAAGCAGAATGTTTGCTTACACACTAGCATTTTCATCTGAGCATACGTGAATTTCAAAACTTTTTCATCATTCTTACAAAATTGACCATATTTCAATGCATTGATAATGTGTGCATAATCTTCTCTTTTTCAGGTGATAATGGTTTCATAACATACTCCTGTAGAGGTGAAAATTGTCATAACATACTCCTGTAGAGTTGATAATGGGTGCATAAGGTACTTCTGTAATGGTGATAATGGGTGCATAACATACTCCCATAGATGTCTAACATAAATGATAATGGTTGCATACTATACTTTTGTAAACATGATAATGGTTGCCTAACATTCTCCTGTAAGTTTATAATGAGTGCATAACTAACCCTTGAAGATAATGATAATGGTTGCATAACATACTCATGTAGATATGATAATGGTTGCATAACATACTCCTGTAGAGTTGATAATGGTTGCATAACATACTCTTGTAGAGTTGATAATGGTTGCATAATATTCTTTTGTAGATATGACAATGGTTGCATAACATACTCTTGTAGATATGATTATGGTTGCATTACATACTCCTGTAGAGTTGATAATGGGTACTTAACATACTTCTGTAGAGGTGATAACGGTGCTTAACATACTTTTGTAGGGGGTGATAATGGTGCATAACGAGATTTTTTGTTGTGTTGTGCAGACTGGACAGACCTCCACAAGGCGGCCTACCATGGCGACAAGAGCCAAGTGGAGGCTCTCCTCGCTAAAGAAGCCGACATCATCAACGCCACAACCGTCACCAATGAAACATCTCTCCTTCTGGCTGTACAGGAGGACCACGTGGCCGTTGCTGAGGCCCTCATTCACCGCCACGCTGATATCAACATTGCTGACCTTAAGGGTAAGACCACGTACTATGTCAACCTTGCTGACCTTATGGGTAAGGTCACTTACTATGTCAACGATTCTTCGTGGGGGTCGTATTCCAGGGACGTGCCTGAAACGCTACGCGTACAAGAATGTTAACAACTCTTGTATATATAAAAAACAAAAAAAATGCTGACCTTACGTGTAAGGTCACTTACTATGTCAACCTTGCTGGCCTTATGGGTAAGACCACTTACTATATCAACCTTGATGACCTTATGGGTAAAGTCACTTACTGTTGGAAATATCCAACAACTATTTACTAATCCCTAATACAATAGGATGTTTTTCCTGTATTAGGCATCATGATTATTTAATACTTATTTACTAATCCTTAGTACAATGGGATGTATTTCCTGTACTCAGTGTCATAATTAACTAACACTACTAATCCGTTGTTTAATGATACAGAATTCATTGCATTAGGATGTGAAACGTCATGTAATTTCTCCTAGAATCGTGGCAGTGTTGCGTCAGCCACCCACAGGGAATAAATTTCCACATATCTGTAGACCCAACAGAGTCCAACCGTTTACTTTCCTTTATCAAGGATAATCATTTATTTATAAGTTTACTTTATTTAGTATACTACAGTTTACTGGAATTCCCTTACCCAGCTAGATAGCTGTTCCAGTGAATAATATTATAATATAAAATAATTTCCACTTCCAAGCTTCTCATTTTATTTGTGCAGTCTACATTAACTGACTTGCATTGCGAGAAATTATATTATCGTATAAGGTATTTAATTATGACATAAATATTCGTTATACACACTTCCTTCCCTATTGAACTTCAAATAATAAAAATCATTTATACTCGGGCTCTTACTGGGATCTATTGCGCATGCGTTCCCGAGATGGAAGGGGGACGCCATTTTTTATCCTCTGGCAGCAAGGTGTACTAAAGTGGTCCTTCCAAATCTTCCAATCCTGCAAGCATCCGTACATCATAGGGCTTCAGATTGAAGACGCAGCTTACCAGAATCACGAACATCCGTTTCAGCAGGCATTTTACCACTTAGTATTATTTAATGAGCTCTTAAAAATGTAACTAATGTAGGTACCCTGTCGTTATGCTGTAGGCGAACCAATACCCCCATGTGAGTGCTACTTTCACCTGTCCAATTATCTTAGATCTAACATTTAAATATCTGAATACTAGTTTGGAGTGGAAATTATGGAAGTTAACTAATTTCAGCGACATGTAAGTCAACCGAGGAGGCGTGTGACTGTCCACATGATCACGTGTCCCAAGGATTACTATCTCTCGGCTGGTCTCAACGTGTTATAGAGATTGGACGCATTCTACATTCCTCTAAAACTAGCTGAGAATATTACCAGTTTAAATTAGTAGATAGTGCCCTTGTGTTATGAGAGTAAGAATTAGAATTGATTTGCATATTAATTATATACATGATTTAAACATTAATGTGCCGTAATATTTACATTGTATTCAACTAACCATTACTCATATAATTTATAATCTATGTACAATCATTTATTATTATTATCACGTATGCAATTTATTATATTACATGCATTACGTAGACTAACCTCATAGAATACCCACCCAAAATGTGTTATGAGAAGCGGCTCTATAATTTATATTGACTTTAAAGTTCATTATTGCATAAGAATAGAATCTTTAGAATTTAATTGCATTTAATCATAGAGATCCATAAACCACTGGTTCTCTCATGTTTTCTTACATTCAGGTCCTTCCAGCATTCATAGAATTATATCAATTTATTAGCATATAAACTAGAGCCAGACTTCCCTACACTTACTATGTCAACCTTGCTGACCTTATGGGTAAGACTACTTGTTACGTCAACCTTGCTGATCATATGGGGTAAGACCACTTGGTAAGTCAACCTTGCTGACCTTATAGGTAAGACCACGTGTTATGTCAACCTTGCTGATCATATGGGGTAAGACCACTTGGTAAGTCAACCTTGCTGATCATATGGGTAAGACCACTTACTATGTCAACCTTGCTGATCATATGGGGTAAGACCACTTGGTATGTCAACCTTGCTGATCATATGGGTAAGATCACTTGGTATGTCAACCTTGCTGATTTTATGGGTAACACCACTTACTATGTCATCCTTGCTGACCTTATGGGTAAGACCACTTACTAAAATGACGGTCTGACAACATATTTAAACTAGCTGACAAAGAATGAACAGGCACAGGACCTGTAGCATGTAACAGGACCAACTACACGAGGGAGATGAACAGACACCTAGCGGACGAGGTCTCATACCACACCATCGGAGACCATGCAGCAACACCCAGAAACACGCAGACAAGAAGCAGGCAAATAATCCTCAGATTTTTCGAAAACTACATTGGGAATGGAAGGGAAGGGCTCATACAAACAAAAGCCAGAGACTTTTTCAATGCTTTCATCTCAGAAAAACCCTACATGTATCTCCTACCAAAGATACACAAACAACCACACCCGGACACAGGAAGATGGCACGATAGACCGATACTAAGCGGCTGCAAGGCACCCACGAGGCAGGTGAACTGGATTTATACAGCTCTGCTGAACCCACTACTATGGCTCATACCAGCGAGACTACGTGACACAACATACTTCGTACGAAAGATACGAGAAATTGAGGCAGTATTCCGGAAGCCAGTCAACTTTTCTCGATGGATGTGGTATCACTCTACCCGAGTATAACACAGAGAGAATCGGCCAGAATAGTGGCTAATTTCTTCAATGAGAACAAACACAAGGTAACTACAGAACTAAAGAAGGCAGGAGTCTGGAGGACACCGCAAAAGTATTTGATGGAAGAAGCAATTCTCCATGTGATGAGAGACACCCTCCTGCAGTTTTAAGGACGAACGTACAAACAGATAAAAGGCACAGCCATAGGGGCATTTAGCAGCGTGGCGATCGCCGAAATATTTATACATGTGGCCTTTAAAACAGCAAGATCCCAGAGGATCGATGCGCCGCTAATATATTACAGATATATTGGTGACATTTTTGACATCATGGCCACTGGCCAACAACATCTACACACTTTCTTTGCCTGGGCAAACATGACCCACGACAACTTGAAATTTACATTAGAACATAACAATTCAACAATACATTTCCTGGATACAAGAGTGTTCATTGACCACACGAGTAGGCGCTTCCAAACGAAGGCGTACTACAAACCCACAAATCTCCATACTTATTTGAAGTTTGATTCAAGCCACCCAGCAGCTCTGAAGACTTCCCTGTCATACTCTCTAGGCCTCTGCCTAAAGAAAATAAACAGCATGGATGAAACATTGCAGCCGGGGTTACAGGATCTCTGAGATGTTCAGGGTTAGGGGCTATCCAGATAAAATTCTACACAAGCCTAGACTATGCTGACAACACAAACCCGAGCTCAACTCCTCGAAACTCCAATTCCAAAATAAGATGATAAGAGATGGATCCTCCCAATTTCGTTTTTTAGTATGGTCCTGGATGAAGGAGACATACGAGGAACATCCATTCTGGCTGAACTTCCCTAGAGATCCTATTATGGTCGCATGGAAGAGAAATAAATCTCTCAAGGAACATCTTGTCCGAGTAGGTCTAAGACAGGAGACCCAGTCTATATAGTCAAGCAGCAGAACTAACCTTCCTACCCTAACCTACTAGTGGAACAAGTTTTTGGTTCCCCCATAGGTTTTTCTTACAATGCTTGAGGAGTGGTTAGAAGGGCCCTCACATGCCAAAGAAACTATGTCAAAGTAGGTGGTATTGGGCCAGTAATGGTAACTATCTTGGCTGTTCCCCCCTCTCCACCCCTCACTCAAGTAAGTCAGCTGCTCTCCACCCCCATTTCCTGGGGGTTGTTATGACACAGTGAACACATCATATAATTAATTGTCATCCACACTTTTGTGGAACTAAACATTCCATTCACCTAGGCTCTAGGAGTCTCTAACCGTAAAACCCATGTGTGTGAAGCCGAAGCATCACACACAGGGGAGGACGAGGGCATGGGGAGGAGGGGAGTGGTAGGGAGGAAGAGGGGATGGGGGAGGGGGAGATGGTGAGGAGGACGAGGGAACGGTGGAGTGGGGAATGGTTAGGAGGATGAGGGGATGGTGGGGTTGAGAATGGTGGGGAGGACAAAGGAACGGGGGAAATAGTGGGGAGAATGAGGGGACAGGGGAGTGGGAATAGTTGGGAGGACAAGGGGATGGGGGAGTGAGGAATAGTTGGGAGGACGAGGGGATGGGGGAAGGTTGCTGTGGCTCAGCAACGCATGCACAGCAACGCATGGCCGGGTACTGCTAGTTGTCAAATAAGACAAATTAATTCTCTATAGTTTCTGATACATCTGATTTCCATCAACTGGGGAAATTGAATAAAGCGTAGAAAATATTCAACGCATTGTAGTATGACTGCACATGCACGAGCTACCCAGGGGAGAAGGAGGAGAGACTATCAAGCAACGTCGTATTTAAGGAGAGTGTCTGGAAGCTGACCACACAATCGTCTTCATAGAGAACCATCCGTGTAGCTTCATTGCGTCACAGACACCGTGTCCGGCACATTAGTTTGTTCTTATCTAGTTTTTTGTAGCTACATTAAATATTTTAGATAAGACAGTGTGTTGTTATGACACAAGCCCCCAATACCAAATCCGTAAGTCTCCTTTGCTTTAGCTATTCCCATTAATTTCTATGAATACTTGTGGAATAATATATTCTTCAAAAGATTTTACATGTGAATTGTCTTTCAGCTGGAGTACCAGTGCAAGCGAGATGATAACTTCCTCGACCCTCACGTGTTCCCAAAGTAGCCTGATGAAACACGTTTCAGGCGACGATTATATGAGTTCACGGAACGATTAATACTATTTCTGCCTACAGCTAAGCTGTCTTTGTAGTTTTCATAGATAGATTGTAGTATTAGTCTTTGATTTCTTAATATCATGTTCTTGCATATCATTTATATATGTGAATATTTGAGTTAATGCATATTAGTATTTCATTATCTGAAATGTTTTAAATTCTATTTACTTATTAAACCCCCCAAAGTCTGTGGAAGGATTTGGCTCTACAATTAATAGTAACTACAGTTCATTTATTATATATTAATAGATTTCATTTATACTTATCTAATAGATCCATAAGCACTGGTTCTCCAATTTATCTCCTTTTCTTAATGGTGGTCTTTCGAATTACATATTAGTTTATTATCATTATTTTGGAGCCAGAATTTCCCCACACCGTATATGTAAAACGTCTTCTTGTGAAAGTCGGACTATACAATATTTCAAAGTTTTGTTCATATGTTTGGAGAGATGTCAAGCTAGTTAACTGTTTGGGAGCTGTGTGTGAGTCTATGTGCTGGCAAGCCAGAGTGAGTGTGTGTGAGTCTATGTGCTGGCAAGCCAGAGTGAGTGTGTGTATGAGTCATAATTCAGGGCAGCTAAACGAGAGCCCTGAATTATGACTCGTATTAACCGGCTGCCGGGTAGTTGGTTACTTAACGTGACATAATGACTTAACTATTATGATATATTTCTATTATAAAAACGAGCATCTCGATATGTTCCCGCACAGTGAGTATTTAAGTTTTGATAGTCATATCAATGAAGTGAATTGAATTATCATTATATTGATTATATGTTAACCACATTACCTAAGGTGCACTTTAACTGCAGTCAAGTTTACCAATGTTCCTAAGTTTTATGTAAACTAGGCTCATGAAAAGTTAACTTACCAGCAACTAGCTGACCACTACTGCACCCATGTTGTTAACTTTCATGTACCTTAAGCTTGACTTGTTTAAATTTGTAGCATCTAGCTGGAGTGTGAAGAGTCAATGCTTAGTAACTTTTGAGTATTTGTAAATAATATTTATAAATAGCTTTAGTTACGTGTGATAAGTTCACCCCAAGTTAACCGGTGTATTTTTTACCATTGACTTTCTATATCCATAGACTCAGTAGAGTTATGATTTACTTACGGCCAGGAGGGCCTAATATTGAGAATGTGGAGTCTACACCACGAGCCTTACATGGGGGATGTAACACAGTAATGCGGGCCAGTCCGGGATATTAAAGATGTCCTGACACACTTGAAACATTGAACCACAATAATCTTATTCTTTCTTTTTCCATTTTGTTTCAAAGTAAATGCACAACCCGTCCTCCTAACAGCACGTCACATTTTGATGTATACTTTACCTAATGCCAAAAACTGGCATATTAAAAATTTTTAGTGGCTCACAAAGTTGACATAATGTCACGTTTTCTGTCCATGGGTCCTCTAGTAGGTTAGGATAAGGCACTTTAGTGTGACAATTTCTTGACATTGGGAATGCTCGCAATAATAAGTTTAAATGTGCCTGGCTACATTAATTTATTTCTGTTTAGTATCTCAGTATCCTCATTCTACTTGCTGGTCTAGGTCCTAACAGCTAGCAGATAGGTGGGCTTTCCTGATATATATGACAATTCTGAGGTGGCCACCCGACTCTGCTATAGCAACTGTGAAGGTATGGGTTTTCACCAGCTACACCTTCTACTATGGTGAGGTGCACGTGCGGCTCGCCGAGCACCGGGCAGGTGAATGGCCGTGCACTCGGACTATATTCGGTAATCCATACTCGAAACAACCCGTATTTAGGCTCGTTGGAGAGCCTAGGTCATCAGCATTCCAAATATGTTCCAATGGCCGTTGTAGCACATTTGTGGAAGAAGTTAGAGCGTGGAGCAGTTTATAACTGTAAGATTAAGAGATACAGAGTGGAGAGAGGAAGTCAGGAAGGCATGAGGTGGGTACCAGCCACCGCCCAGCTGTTTCCTTAGCAACCACAAGACAGACGCCACTTTGGGCGCCAAGCAAGTGGCCTGTGATTGGTCAAGAGGTATAGGCCCGAGGTGCGCTTCTCTCTGATTGGCGAGTTTGAGAAGGACCGGTAAAGCCGGCATCTTGCCGCCTGGGGCATCCTGATGTCATTCTGCTCTAGTCACTAAGCTTGTCGGACGTGGATTTCGTAGGTTGGCCAGCCAAGTGAAACTACTGTCTCAAGTGGCTTCCAGTACATATTCATATACTAGCAACATCGACGTGTGTCCGTAGGGAACGTAGCGGAATCCGGGAATTCGTTTTATTTGTGGGTAGTCTAGGAAGTGTATTAAGAGGCAGTGAGAAATGGGTAAAGCCATACAAGCAGAGTGCAACAGACTGTTGTAAGTCTCCATCTCCAGCCATATGTCAGACTTCATCCGATCTCCTGCTAGTGTCACTTAGCAGTGGAGAGATCTGGGAATATCTTGCCAGTGTTCAGGGCAGTTTTCCTATAGAAATTCGTGAAAATTTCGGTCCCAGGAAAGGACAAAGACGCTCACAGTGTTTGCCGCCATTTTTTACGAGCGCCACGCTTCGCCCTGAGTCAGGTGCGAAGCTGCCTAGTGAGGTAGGGTACGAAACGAACCGAGCTGTATAAGACTCCACCCGGGCTACTCCCAGCCTAGCCGTGAGACCCTGGGAAGATGACCCACCTACTACAATACGGCAGCAGCGTGTGTGTGTGTGTGTGTGTGTGTGTGTGTGTGTGTGTGTGTGTGTGTGTGTGTGTGTGTGTGTGTGTGTGTGTGTGTGTGTGTGTGTGTGTGTGTGTGTGTGTGTGTGTGTGTGTGTGTGTGTGTGTGTACTCACCTATATGTGCTTGCAGGATCGAGCATTGACTCTTGGATCCCGCCTTTCTAGCTATCGGTTGTTTACAGCAATGACTCCTGTCCCATTTCCCTATCATACCTAGTTTTAAAAGTATGAATAGTATTTGCTTCCACAACCTGTTCCCCAAGTGCATTCCATTTTTCTACTACTCTCACGCTAAAAGAAAACTTCCTAACATCTCTGTGACTCATCTGAGTTTCCACCCATGTCCCCTCGTTCTGTTATTATTACGTGTGAACATTTCATCTATTTCCACTTTATCAATTCCCCTGAGTATTTTATATGTCCCTATCATATCTCCTCTCTCCCTTCTTTTCTCTAGTGTCGTTAGGTTCAGTTCCTTCAGCCGCTCTTCATATCCCATCCCTCGTAACTCTGGGACAAGCCTCGTCGCAAACCTCTGAACCTTCTCCAGTTTCTTTATGTGTTTCTTCAGGTGGGGGCTCCATGATGGCGCGGCATACTCTAAGACGGGTCTCACGTAGGCAGTGTAAAGTGCCCTAAAAGCTTCCTCATTTAGGTTTCTGAATGAAGTTCTAATTTTCGCCAGTGTAGAGTACGCTGCTGTCGTTATCCTATTTATATGTGCCTCAGGAGTTAGATTAGGTGTCACATCCACTCCCAGGTCTCTTTCTCGAATCGTTACAGGTAGGCTGTTCCCCTTCATTGTGTACTGTCCCTTTGGTCTCCTGTCACCTGATCCCATTTCCATAACTTTACATTTACTGGTGTTAAACTCCAGTAGCCATTTCCCTGACCATCTCTGCAGCTTGTTTAAGTCCTCTTGGAGGATCCTACAATCCTCGTCTGTCACAACTCTTCTCATTAATTTTGCGTCATCTGCAAACATTGACATGTATGATTCCACTCCTGTAAACATATCATTTACGTAAATTAGAAAGAGGATTGGTCCCAGCACCGATCCTTGAGGTACTCCACTTGTTACTGTTCGCCAGTCCGACTTTTCGCCCCTTACCATTACCCTCTGGCTCCTTCCTGTTAGGTAGTTCCTCACCCATGCTAGGGCCTTTCCGCTTACTCCTGCCTGCCTCTCAAGTTTGTATAGCAGTCTCATGTGCGGTACCGTATCAAAGGCCTTTTGGCAGTCAAGAAATATGCAGTCTGCCCAGCCTTCTCTGTCCTGCCTTATCCTTGTTACTTTATCATAGAATTCTAAAAGGTTTGTTAGGCATGATTTCCCTGTCCAGAACCCATGTTGGTGCTTGTTTACAAACCCAATGCTCTCCAGGTGTTCAACAAGTCTTAGCCTAATTATTCTTTCAAGTATTTTGCAGGGGATGCTTGTCAGTGATACGGGTCTGTAGTTAAGTGCCTCCTCCCTATCACCTTTTTTGAAAATCAGTACGACATTTGCCTCCTTCCAGCAACTGGGCAATTCTCCCGACATAAGTGACTCATTAAAGATCATTGCCAGAGGCACGCTGAGAGCCTGCGCTGCCTCTTTAAGTATCCACGGTGATACTTTGTCTGGTCCAACAGCTTTATTTGCATCCAGTGTTGTCAACTGTTTCATTACATCCTCTGCTGTCACCTCTATATCTGATAGTCTTTCATCTTGGGTAACCTCTTCTAACAAAGGGAGCTGCTCAGGCTCGGTTGTGAACACTCCATGGAATTTTGCATTCAGTACCTCGCAGATTTCCTTGTCGCTTTCTGTATATGCCCCTTCTGTTTTCCTCAGTCTTGTCACTTGGTCATTTACCGACATCTTCCTTCTTATATGGCTATGTAGTAATTTTGGTTGCTTTTTCGCTTTGACTGCAATATCATTCTCATAATTTCTTTCCGACACTCGTCTTATGTTAATGTAATCATTCCTAGCTCTGTTACATCTAATCCTGTTGTCCTCTGTCCTTTGTCTTCTGTACTTCCTCCACTCCCTCCTGCTTCTCACCTTTGCTTCCTGACACTGTCTATTAAACCATGGGTTATTATATTCCCTCCTGCTTTTTTCCTTTATTGTTGGAATAAATCTATCTTCAGCCTCCTTGCATTTCAATATGACTTGGTTCATCATACCTTGCACTGTTTTTCCTCTAAGTTCTTCCTCCCACTGCACTTCTCCCAGGTAGTCCCTTATCCTTCTGTAGTCCCCTTTTCTGTAATCAAGTCTCCTTTCCCGGACCTCTTGTCCTTTGGTCACAATTTTAAACTCCATCATGTAGTCAAAGACTAGGACACAATGGTCACTAGCTCCTAGTGGTATTTCATGTTCCAACTGCTCGATGTCTTCTACATTCTGAGTGATAATGAGATCTAATAGGCTGGGCGTATCCCCTCCTCTTTCCCTAGTATCTTCTTCCACATGCTGTGTTAGGAAATTCCTGTCAATAACGTCTACCAGCTTCGCTCCCCAGGTCTCTTCCCCGCCATGGGGATTCCTCGTTTCCCAATCTATCTCTCCGTGATTTAGGTCCCCCATGACCAGCAGCTTCGCTCTCATTCTATGCGCTAAAGTTGCTGCCCTCTGCAGTTCATCCATACATGTCTTGTTGCTGTCCTCGTACTCCTGCCTGGGCCTTCTACTGTTTGGTGGGGGATTGTAGAGTATCAAGATTACAATCTTCTTCCCATCCACTGTCAGAGTTCCATGTATGAAGCTCGTGCTTTCATTGGTTCCCGGATTTTCCAGCTCATCAAACTTCCATTTCCGCTTTATTAGTAGTGCCACTCCTCCTCCCTGTCTCTGTGTCCTTTCTTTTCTTATCACCTGGTACCCCTCTGGAAAGATTTCATCCGAGATCATACCATTTATTTTAGTTTCCACTATTGCCACTATGTCTGGGTCTGCCTCACTAACTCTTTCTTTTATCTCTTCTGCTTTATTGGCTACCCCATCAGCATTGGTGTACCAAACCTTGAGACTCTTCTTGGAAACTCGGGTGTCAGAGTTCCCCCTTTCACCAGGGGTCTGGGGGGAACTGGGGGGTGTCTGGGGGGCAAGTGGGGGCTGTGGGGGTGAGTGGGGGGGTGCTAGGGGGGTGCCTGGGAGTGCCTGGTAGGCGAATGGGGTCTGGGCATCTAGGGGGGTAGGAAGGGCATAATGGGTCTGAAAGTTAGGGGTCTGAATAGCATAGGGGGGCTGAGAAATAGAGTGAGACTGAGAGTCAGATAGAGGTTGAGAGGTTGGGGGGGAGAGGGATACTGAGGGCGGAGAGCTGAGATGAGAATGGAGCATGGGTGCTGGGAGTGGAAGAGAGGGTATATTAGTTAGGGGGGAATCGGGGGTAGGTGGGGGTTTTGGGGTAGAAGAGGGGAAGAGGGAGATGGGGGAAGGTGTTAGGGGGTCACAAGGTGAGGGGGTTAAATGTGGGTTGGAGGTGCATAGGAGGGGTGAGGGTTGGGTGGGGTTTGGGGGTGAGTGGAAGAGGGGTGCAGTGGAAGCTGGGATGGAGTAGATGGAATTGAAGTCAATGGGGTAGAAGGGGCAGGGGAGTAGGAAGGGGTATTTGGGGAGGGGGGATGGGAAGGTGGGTTTGGGGAGGGCATGGCTTGACCCACTGGGGTCGCTGACAAGTGTGATGTAGCAGGGGCAGGGGAATCGTTGGGGAGGTGCAAATGTGGAAGGGACAGGGGGGTTTGGGGAGGCTGAGGCAGGGGGGAGGTATAGGAGGGCTGAGTTGGGGAGGATGCGACCTGGGAGGTGACCTGGGAGGTGGCCTGGGAGGTGACCTGGGATGTGACCTGGGAGGTGAGACTACCTGAAAGGCTAGTTCGGTGTCGTTGTTGCCATCTATTTTTGTGGGCTATTTGCTCATCTTTCGTCATAAACCTCTCTATAAACACATTGTAATGGGTTTCACTTCCTCTGAGTAAATGCTTGGTCCTCATTATGTACTCCACTGCCTCCTCATTGGAGAATTGCACCAGAACAGGTCTATTCTTGGTACAATTGTAAGGTCCAACCCGTCGATTTATATCCACCTCGTGTTCTGCCATTCCTGCTCCAATACACCTCAATATCTCGTGCAATTCGTATTTTTCTGTTTCTATTCTCTCTTGTCTTGTTGGTGCCCTAGATTCGAATAATCCATGTATTATAATAGACCGTCTCCTCGGTAATTCATTGTCATGCTGGTAGACTGTCCCCTGGGGATTCCCCATCCCAACCGTAGTCACTAACCCATCCCCCACTAATCCTCTATCCTTAGCCATGCTGCTAATCCTTCCTAATTCGTTTGTGATACGAGCACATTCCCTCTCCCAGTCCTCTCTTCCCTTCCTAATCTCTTCCTGAACATAGAGCATAAGTAAGTGTGTGTGTGTGTGTGTGTGTGTGTGTGTGTGTGTGTGTGTGTGTGTGTGTGTGTTTGTGTGTGTGTGTGTGTGTGTGTGTGTGTGTGTGTGTGTGTGTGTGTGTGTGTGTGTGTGTGTGTGTGTGTGTGTACTCACCTAGTTCACCTAGTTGTGTTTGCGGGGGTTGAGCTCTGGCTCTTTGGTCCCGCCTCTCAACCGTCAATCAACAGGTGTACAGATTCCTGAGCCTATCGGGCTCTGTCATATCTACACTTGAAACTGTGTATGGAGTCAGCCTCCACCACATCACTTCCTAATGCATTCCATTTGTCAACCACTCTGACACTAAAAAAGTTCTTTCTAATATCTCTGTGGCTCATTTGGGCACTCAGTTTCCACCTGTGTCCCCTAGTACGTGTGCCCCTTGTGTTAAATAGACTGTCTTTATCTACCCTATCAGTCCCCTTCAGAATCTTGAATGTGGTGATCATGTCCCCCCTAACTCTTCTGTCTTCCAGCGAAGTGAGGTTTAATTCCCGTAGTCTCTCCTCGTAGCTCATACCTCTCAGCTCGGGTACTAGTCTGGTGGCAAACCTTTGAACCTTTTCCAGTTTAGTCTTATCCTTGACTAGATATGGACTCCATGCTGGGGCTGCATACTCCAGGATTGGCCTGACATATGTGGTATACAAAGTTCTGAATGATTCTTTACACAAGTTTCTGAATGCCGTTCGTATGTTGGCCAGCCTGGCATATGCCGCTGATGTTATCCGCTTGATATGTGCTGCAGGAGACAGGTCTGGCGTGATATCAACCCCCAAGTCTTTTTCCTTCTCTGACTCCTGAAGAATTTCCTCTCCCAGATGATACCTTGTATCTGGCCTCCTGCTCCCTACACCTATCTTCATTACATTACATTTGGTTGGGTTAAACTCTAACAACCATTTGTTCGACCATTCCTTTAGCTTGTCTAGGTCTTCTTGAAGCCTCAAACAGTCCTCTTCTGTTTTAATCCTTCTCATAATTTTAGCATCGTCCGCAAACATTGAGAGAAATGAATCGATACCCTCCGGGAGATCATTTACATATATCAGAAACAAGATAGGACCGAGTACAGAGCCCTGTGGGACTCCACTGGTGACTTCACGCCAATCGGAGGTCTCACCCCTCACCGTAACTCTCTGCTTCCTATTGCTTAGATACTCCCTTATCCACTGGAGCACCTTACCAGCTACACCTGCCTGTCTCTCCAGCTTATGTACCAGCCTCTTATGCGGTACTGTGTCAAAGGCTTTCCGACAATCCAAGAAAATGCAGTCCGCACAGCCCTCTCTTTCTTGCTTAATCTGTATCACCTGATCGTAGAATTCTATCAAGCCTGTAAGGCAAGATTTACCCTCCCTGAATCCATGTTGGCGATTTGTCACGAAGTCCCTTCTCTCCAGATGTGTTACCAGGTTTTTTCTCACGATCTTCTCCATCACCTTGCATGGTATACAAATCAAGGACACTGGCCTGTAGTTCAGTGCCTCTTGTCTGTCGCCCTTTTTGTATATTTGGACCACATTCGCCGTCTTCCATATTTCTGGTAGGTCTCCCGTCTCTAGTGACTTACTATACACTATGGAGAGTGGCAGGCAAAGTGCCTCTGCACACTCTTTCAGTACCCATGGTGAGATCCCATCTGGACCAACAGCCTTTCTAACATCCAGATCCAGCAGGTGTCTCTTGACCTCCTCTCTCGTAATTTCGAACTCCTCCAAGGCCGCCTGGTTTACCTCCCTTTCTCCTAACACAGTGACCTCACCCTGTTCTATTGTGAAGAACCGTTACATTGGTGACCCCAGAGAGTTTCGACGATACCCAGCCACGACGGACTACGACATGTGTGTGTGTGTGTGTGTGTGTGTGTGTGTGTGTGTGTGTGCGTGCGTGCGTGCGTGTGTGTGCGTGCGTGCGTGCGTGCGTGTGTGTGTGTGTGTGTGTGTGTGTGTGTGTGTGTGTGTGTGTGTGTGTGTGTGTGTGGGGGTAGGATGAGTGAATGGGCCAGCCGTATAATTGAGTAAGTACCCCTGTTGTTTAAGTTTCGCTACTCAGAACGATAAGTTCCAGTAGCACGGGCTATGGTGAGCCCGTAAGTGGAGGCTCTTTGGAGCCATTATCTGTATCAGTGGCTGATACTAGAGATCTGGCGATGGATGGGGGTCTTCATGAGGGTTTTCAGCCTGGAGGGCTGGCTATACCAGTTATGGAGCTGGTGGGGTTAGTGTAGACCTCTAGGTTTTCCGTTTTTTCTTTGCCTGCGACTTTGGCTGAGCAGTGCTGTCGTTGGAGTTCGGTGACGTGGCCTCTATGAGGAAGTCTTGAACCGTGTAGGTGTCGTATTTGTGACGCGGCGGTGGAGCTCCTACTATGATTTCCTCGTCTGAGGAGTCCGTAACCTCCGTAGTGGGCGTTTTTGTCTTTCGCCTCGCAGCCTTAGGTAGGTTTAGGTGTCGTTGATTGGTGGTTGTAGCTATTTCAGGAGCGCTGGTGGTGCTGTTATCGTTTGTAGACAGCACGTCTGCTAGCGCGGCTGCTGAGATAGTGATGGTAGGAGTGTTGGGAGCTGGAGAAGGAATTACCTCTGTTTGTGTCGCCCGGGTCATGGGCGGTTCTGGAGTCGGTGTTGAAGTTGACCACCTGGTCGTCCTGGTGGTAGTCTCCGGAGTGGTAGAGGAGGCAGTGAGATTTACGCTAGTGGCTATGATGGGGGCCAGGCCATTGTCTATGTATAATACGTTTAGTTCACTGACAAAGCGCTGGTTGTCTGGTCCTGCAAGCCTTTCCGCTAGTTTAAGAATACCAGGGATAATGCCTGCACGTGATGCAGGGGGCTGTGAAGGAGCCTGTGGGACCTTGGGTCCACAATGAGAAGGCTGTGTCGCCTGCTGGGAGGAGCCACATGTTGGTAGGACCGGGAAGTCTTCTGGTCGACTAGTGAGAGCTAAGGTGGTGTGTTGAATGCTTGGTGCTCTGATCGAGGAGGTAGACGAGTTGTTTCTTTTGGCTTCAACCTGGGCCTTGATGATTTCCTGTCTGCGGGGGGCAGCGGTAGGAAATTGCGGGGTGATTGCCATCACAGAGCAAGCAGTGATGGACTGTTGCCTTGCATATGGAGTAGTGATGGTCCAGTGCGCACAGGCTGCACCTCTGGACAGGGTGCTGACACTTGTTGGTCGGGTGGGAGAGCTCGTAGCACTTAAAGCACTGCTGGATCTCATGGTATCGTTCCTTTTTTATTTGGTGGGGTGGTATTTTTACGCCGAAGCAGTAGAATCCTTGTGTGGCAGCCTGGGTGGCCGCAGCTATGGTGGTGAACGTAATCTTCATTGATGTTTTGTCGGTGTTGCAGAACTCTAAGTTGAATACCGACAGGTTTGGATTTTCGTCCTCGATATTGTTTATGATATGATGTTGAGGTCGCTCAGAGATCCACCGGCTAGTCCTGCTGGTAAAAACAGTTCGTCCGGCCAGGAACTGACGTGGGAAGTGAGGATGTAGGTAGTGCTCTTTGCGAAGAAAGGCATCGTTAGTGAGGAGTTTTTCTAGCTCCTCTTCACATGAAAAGTAGAGCACGATATCTTCACCTTCCTGACTAATGTCAGCGGGTTTGAGGCCAGTTACGTCCTTCAGGACCTTTAAAGTACCCCCGTGTTGTATTAGTGATTATATCTCTAAGCCTGAATTCGAAGTCAGGCGATCGATCGTCAGGCATTGCCACTAGAGCACCTGTTAGGTGAAGGGAAGTGTTCAGCGCATGAGATTTTCACCCCTATTTAACGTCTAGTCAGTTACGGAGAGGACACTCACAGCACCGCTCCTGTCCCAGGTAAGTCCAATACGGGCGCACCATAGCCCGTGCTACTTGCCCCGCTTCTGTGCCGGTAAGCTACGGACTCACCATAGCCCGTGCTACTTGGAACTTGTTCCGAGTAGCTGAATCTATAACAACAACACGGAGAGGACTTGAACTGTTGTGGGCAGACGTGTGTGTGTGTGTGTGTGTGTGTGTGTGTGTGTGTGTGTGTGTGTGTGTGTGTGTGTGTGTGTGTGTGTGTGTGTGTGTGTGTGTGGACACAAGGGAAACATACAGAGTATATTAGAACGAGGACCGTAAAGGCGTCCTAGAGTGTTTTATACTAAATTCAGGTGGGACTTAATGTGCTTACACTTCTAGGTGAAATGTGCATGTCATGCCCCATATCCACTTGTGTAGCCTTTTGCAGGAGAGGAGGCATAGTTCCGGTCAGCATTTTACAGTAGAGTGACTTATGTAACACCGGGGATTTCCTGGTATTTGATTATTGTAGAATGATACCAGTGTGTGTTTTTATACAAGTGTTGTGTTAAAGTGTAATTATATATACATATATATATGTATATATAATTACATATATATATAATAATGGCTGGTGTCAATGCCTAATGTCAATGGTCAATGGTGTCAATGTCCTCCTAATGGCTGGTGTCAATGCCTGTCACATTTGCAAAAAAAGAGATTGCTTGGCTGTTGTCTGTGGTAGAGTAAGGGAAGAGACGCAAAACACATAGTATGAACAATGAAACTTTAATTAACTGGAAAGCAAATTTAAAAACAAAGACAATCCCTTGGCTATGTTCAGTGCAAACAAACAAGTCATAAAAATTAAGAACAGGGATAAATTACTCTAGGAATAATATAAATACAAAATGACATAAACAGGTGCTGGGAATATAGCGCTAGCTGGGAACCTCCACCAGTAAACAGGACGTGTATCGGTTGGTTGTTCACAGCTTGAGAGCACAAGGATATTCTGACTTCAATGGCTGGTTCAAGCCCAGACATCGACTTAGGTAGAGGGCGCTGAGGTGCAGGTGTGCAGACGGCGGGTCACCAATCAGAAGCAGGCAGGCTGGAATGGTAGTTTGCTGGGTGACGACCTGGCATGGAGGGAGTGTGGAGTGGGGGGTTTATGGTACGTTTTGCCTCCTGGTCAAAACGTTTTGTGCTACTGGTAGACGTATCTTGAAGGTAGCATCTTATTCTTGAATATGTGTACGTAACTTTATGTAGGGAACAGCAGGCTCAATCTCTCGTGAAAGAGATTATCGTCACAATATATATATATATATATATATATATATATATATATATATATATATATATATATATATATATATATATATATATATATATATATGAGAAACTCTCCAGACATAAAACAGAACGCTTTAAAAGAGACTAACGTCGTCTATGCCTTCAAATGCCCTCTTGGGGACTGTAAGCTCCAAAAAAACCCAGTATATAGGCAAGACAACAACATCTCTTTCTAGGCGTTTAACGATGCATAAGCAACAGGGCTCCATTAAGGAACATATAATCTCTTCCCACAACCAAACCATCGCCAGAGAAATCCTAGTAAACAACACAGAAATCATCGATAGATACAGCGATAGCAGGCGGCTTGACGTTTGCGAGGCACTACACATCAAGAAGTCAACACCAGCAATCAACAGCCAATTATTGCACAACTATATTCTACCCATCTCAAGACTCCGCTCCAATATAGAAGCATCAAGAAATATGGACCAATAGGCTTTCTACAAACACTTCTATTCAATATCCATTGTTTCGTGTTCTGTCTTGTGTTGATGAAATTAATACCCTATTAATACCACCTCTTGTTCTGTCTTGTGTTGATGAAATTAATACCCTATTAATGCCACATCTTGTTCTGTCTTGTGTTAATGCCACATCACCCCTTCCACCTCACTCAAATGTAGATATAAAATCGGAGATGCGTAAGTTCTATTCAGTTGTGTATTTGTGAACTAAAGTCTTTGAAAATGTAATAAGTTTTACGAAACGCGCTCGTGTCGCGTCAGACTAGAAATAAAAATGAATTTTGGAGAATTGATTTTTGATTTACCTCCAACAGTGAAAAGAAATCTACGAAAGATTGAGAAAATTCGTGTTAGAATTATTAATCTTACTTTTTCGGTCATATTTAATAATATATATATATATATATATATATATATATATATATATATATATATATATATATATATATATTTATATATATATATATATATATATATATATATATATATATATATATATATATATATATATATATGTCATCTCTTCCGAGTGAGCCTCGAACCAACCGACCTACTAGTCTTCTTGCGAAAGGTAGAAATGACATAGAAACATCGAGTATGTGTGTGTGTGTGTGTGTGTGTGTGTGTGTGTGTGTGAGTGTGTGTGTGTGAGAGTGTGTGTGTGTGTGTGGCTGACCTGTTTAACGTAATTTGGTAGATTTATAGTGGAGCATGAGTAACGTCGCTGTCGGGAGAGACACCTGATAGCTCTGTAGAGTAACGTAAACTCACGGGAGTAATTATCGATCCGTGGGATCGATAATCACTTGCCCAAGTTGACAGGGATTGTGTTATCTCCCTCGTGTTCCACATTAGCGTTTGATAACTGAGTGCTACAGGTGAGGTCAGCGGGTACGATACATAATTATAGTGTTACGGAGCCTAGTGTGTTGTTACTGTGGGGTGCATTAATTAATATTGCAACCGGGTTGCAAATTGTTGGGTCGTGTTCTAAAATAGTTATTAGATCACCGTGTGTGTGACATTGCAACTTGGTTGGAAATTGTTGGGCCGTGTTCTAATGGTTTAGAGCACCGTGGGTGTTATTCACTGGTGTTCTGCAGTAATTGTCATTTGCAAACGGATTGTAATCGTTTGAAATCATCGAGGGTTTATTGTGTCGTGGGTGAACTTGTCATTGGGAGGAGTACTTGACGTTATCATTCTGTATATTTGGTTGTCATCAAACTCCAGTATTCAGTGAACGTTGATTGAGAGTGCAATTAATGTAACTTAGCCAAGGGAACACCCATTACTTATAGAGAAATTGTTCAAAAGGCAATTTGAGTTTACGTAAGATACGTTTAGGTTAATTATTTTCCAAGGAACAGCTGTTTCGTTATTCAGAGAGTCTAGCTAAGCAGCCACTTCAGGGAAAGTCCGACAGTATTGCAGGAATTTCCGGGAGGGTTGAAAGCTTGCATTTGAGTACTGTCTGTTGCATATTATCTGTCAGTTGGACAGGTAGGTAAGGGTTCACGGAAGTCAAGGTAGTTAACTCCGATCAGGGTTGAAAGACTCACACGAAGGCTACATTGTTGCATTAACGTAACGTTAGTTATTAATATCTGTCAGTTGGACAGGTAATTTGATTGACTCTTGGGAGAGTAAAGTCATTGCTAAGTAACGTAGACGTGGAGAATAGTTATTGGTCCGTGGGATAGTGATCAAGTCACCTGAGTTCATCGGGGTATGGAAGACCTCAGAGGGAATTCATTTCGTTGATGTTATATACTGTTGAGCCAGTGGGAAAGGTAACTTATTTGTGTATGAATAATTATTGATCTTCGAGATAGTAATTAATTGCTCGAGGGTAGTTAAGGGTGATTGCCGTCCTCTTAGCACTGTGGACATTGAATTGTAGTAAATTATCGAGTGGGCGATAGTAACTGATAACGTAACTTGCGCTGGGATTAATCAGCTGTCCGTAGTACAGAGATTAATGGGGATTACTCACTTAAGTGTTGTCATTGTCCCCTGAGGGCTCATGCTCTCAGTTGACGAAAGAGCAGCTACCACCCACAGGGTCATATTTTGCCCAAACCCCTTGTTGATCGTCCGAGGGACGAAGTGTTAACGTAAGAAATTTAATTAAGGAGGGTTGCTGGAGCTGCCAATAACGCCATTAGTCATTGTAATGTCATTTATAGGCTACCAGTTTGATTGCATTGCAACTGCTATTGTAGGGGAGGGCTGCAAAAAGTGTAAAGTAACTAATAGGAGGTTATTGGAGGTGCGTCTCCTAACCAACCTCATTGTTGTTGCTTTAGTGATTATAGACTTAGTATGTTTTGCTTGATTGATTCCTCTGTGAACACTCAGTAAGTTCAAGTTAGTTCATTTATGCAGCACAACACGATTGCAGGTCGGATCCTGTAGTCATACTCGTGGCTGGTGTCTAGCTTTCGTAAAGGTGTCACAAGAAAGATTTCGAGTAACGTTAGTGATATTTTTCGTTGATGTAGTAATTAGTATTTTGTTGAATATATTGTGTTGTTACGTTGAATGCTGTCTTTTCGTACACCACCCCACACTTTATTGATTTATATGTGTTCTGCCATGTTGCCTGATATTATTATTGCTATTCATTTGAGACTGCTTCATGAGATTTGGGCTAAATTCATACCACCACAAAACAAACATATAATACGTTGTGAGAACCCATGCCCTACTCGCTAGATTCGCTCGTCTAGACGTTAAGTGTTTGCTCGCACTTAGTCATTTTTTCTATGGTCTCTAGAGTGGGGAATGAGCTGCTTACTTACTACACTTAATATGTTAGCTAAGCAGGTCCTTCCTCAGGAGGCCCATCTAGACTTTCAGTTTAAATTTGACGGATGTAATACTAGAAAATCATAATGAAAAATCTCACACCAACACTACACTATTAAGGTGAGTGTCATTGCTTGCTCATGGGACCATGCAGTTCTATTTTTGAGTTCTGGTTTTATTGTTGATTTCTTGTTTAAGTGCATTAATTGGTATTTAAGTGTTACCTTGGAGCAGGATACAAACTGTGAAAGAATACATGCTGTGAATACCTCAACTTTAGTGTAATTCGGGAAAGTGTTAGCATTGCATGTTCCTAACCATGTGGTTAAGGATAACATTTTGAGGACAATTCTTGTACACTTAGTGTAAGAATAACCAGTTAGATGAGGAAGTATTAAACGATTTCCCTGACGAGGTAAAGAGTCTTTCTAGATTCAGACGTTAGGAGCTAGAAGCTCAACTTAGAGTGAGTTAGAGAGATATAAATATGAAACTGAATTGGAAGTTGTCAGATTAGCAGCTCAGAGTAGAAATCAGAAAGAAAAGATAAAATAACGGAAATAAGAGATTAAACTTAAGCAGACAGAGGCTGTGAAGGATTTAGCTATAGTAGGGGAAGTAGAAGCTAGAGAACAATTAAGCAAAGGGAAGAAGAAACTAGACCGAAGCAAGGGGAGAAGGACTGAACTAAACTGTTAGAAATTCAGCAGCAGATGTCTGCAGACCAAAGAAGGTTAGCTGAGAGAAGAATTGAAGCTAGATTAAATAGTAGGGATGTGTCTGTAAGTAGCCTAGGTGGTGATGTTATCCAAATGGGGTCGAATTACCACACTCTAATGAAAAAACTGAGTTATTCCATTTGCACTTCTCCAAGTTAGCCACAAGCCTAAAGTGGCCAGAAGATTCATGGGTTCCCATTATGCAAGGCCAATTCCGGGGTAAAGTTCAAGAGATCTTTGCATCATTACCCTTTGAAGAACGTTTTGATTATGAGTTTGTTAAATGTAGGATTTTGCAAGCTTATAAACTGAATGCAGAGGCACTTTGACAGAATTTTCGGAATTTGAGATGTAGCCATGAGCAGCTCCCACTTACCTAGAGTTTGCAAATAACAAAAAGCGAAATTTTATGAAGTGTCAGGAAGTCGCACAAGTCTCCACCTTTACAGATCTCGTTAACCTCATCCTGGTGGAAGAATTCCTTAGGTGTGTACCTAATCCCATACGTCTCTACCTAGCCAACAAGGAAGAAACCGACCTTACTAGATGTGCTCAATTGGATGACTCCTACAGTCTTACTCACAGAATACCATCTGAAGCACCTTCTAGTAAGTCAACCTGGTCTAGTCCTGCAAAAGTGAGTACCAGGAATGTGAACTTGTTGTATTGCAAATATTGCAGAACCTATGGACATGCCATAGAAAAGTGTCCTAAGAACAAGGGCATCAGTGAGACTCCTAAACCGAAACCAACTCCTCCTAAACCCAGTAAGCCTGTTATGAATATTCATGTTTCCTCCAATGATCTTTCTCTCTTCAATAGACACCTGTATCCCGGAACTGTTTCTGCCAGCTGTGAAGATTCGGAGGAAAGGTTCAAAGTGAAGATCTTGAGAAACACAACTGCTCTACAATCTATTCTTATGAAGTAAGCTGTACCCAACGTCACCTACACCGGAGAAACTGTTCTCATCACGGACCTAACTGCTACTACTCCATATCCACTTGCCCGAGTCTGCCTGGATTGTCCCTTTATACAAGGCGAAGTCCAAGTCGCCATCTGGGAAAAGCCTTTTCCCATGTCAGGAGTTCAACTTCTCCTGGGCAACGACTTGGCCGAAGGTCAACAACCTACGAATCAAATTATCATCGACAAACTCCAGGTATGTGACTCTGCATTGGAAAATCCTGTTTTGCAGTTTGTTAAGGAAGAGGTCCCATCAACAGATGATCGTGATGAAGTCTTCCCCCTGTCTTGGTGACGACGCGTGTTCAAGCCGCACTCCCGCAACCAGCTGCTCCATCTACTTCAGCTGTCTCTCAAGATTCTGAGAACCTCCCACCGAATCTTACCATACTGGAGTTCCGTAAGTTGCAGAGAGAGGATCCCTCCTTAACAACCTTATTCTTTCATGCTGAAACACAATCAGATAGTGTCCCTGGGTTCTTTGTAGAGAACCAAATATTCTACCGTAAATATTGACCCAGCAAATTCAAGGAGGACGACGATTGGGCCACCATTAATCAACTGGTGGTTCCCACCAACCTACAGTCCGACATCTTGCGTCTGGCTCATGGAGCACTCTCACACTACGGCTTTAACAAGACCTACCACGCCCTTAGACAGGACTACTACTGGCCAGGTATGGTAAGAGATATCAAAACCTTACTTGGATGACATCGTTGTGGCAACCACCATCTGGGACGAACATCTGCTCCAGCTACAGCGGTTGTTCACCAAGCTCCTGAAAGCCGGCCTCACCATTAACTTGGGCAAGTCTAACTTCTCCAAAGGTAAAGTACGCTACCTTGGTCATGTGATAGGCAGTGGCAGCCTATCTCCTGTGGGAAAAACCTGTTGGGATTGATATAAGAGGAGACTACCAGGGACTTGTACTGAACTAAATTAAAAATTTACTGTCTGCAAATTAATTCAACTAAAATCTCTAGCTAGGGTTGTAAATCCTAGATCCTCTTTTCCTAATGACAGATTGTGGGCTGTAAGGGACAGGTGGGGTGAATGACTTGTTGATAGAAGTTCCAGTCCACCTGTAGACAGGGATCTCACATCAGCTTGTATTTTATACAAGGATAAGATTTACTAAATTCAGTTATATGACTGAACACTGGCTCTGTTTAAATCAGGGATTTAAACATACATAGTCTAACCTAGCACCATAACTTAACAGCCAATATGTACTTATACTATAAACAACAAATTAAATTGTAAAAGTATAATAAATGACCTTAAATATAGTCTTAATACTATTAAGTAAGTACTAGAAATTATATTCAATTAAATGAACTTATATGATAACTTAAAAATTAACTAAGCAAGCTATTGATAACTTAATTTATATATTCAAATATATATGCAGATATATTCAATTTATATGATACAGTTAGCTTGAGTGAATCTCTTCCAAGACTATGGACACTTGTGAGGTTCTTACTTATTGAGGCTGAATACTTTTCTGACACAATGGACACTCATGAGGTTCAGTGCTTGGATAAGATTCAAAGCTACACTACAATTTTAATAAACGTACCGATGAATGAGGCTTTGCCTCGCTTTTTAACCAACAGACAGATTTATCGGATATTAAAGTCACACAAGCATACAATTGGCCAATCATATACCAAATAACCTTCAATATACTTCTCTGCCAGTCGGGGTGCCTGTCTGACAAGTTTGCCAGACTGATTAACTCTCTTGTCGAGTTTAGGCACTATATTTTGCTACAGCGTTGCTGTATGATGATCTGGTAGCGTTGCTACTTGGATTTTTCTTTAACTGCGTTGCAGAAGAATGATATTTGATAAAGAATAGGAATGAAGGTGGTGGAAACCGCGTCACTGTGATCTCCACTAAACACTCTTATTTTACATAAATGTTCTAGGATTTTCCTTGTAGATATTGTCCAGGTACTCCCCCAGTTCTAGAGAGTATTCACTGGCGATAAAAAATATTAGATAAGGTGTCCTTGAGCTGGTAATGTTCGCTAAGGATCAGTCACTTGTTCACTCATTTGTAAACAAACGCGGAGTGCCCCTGGGCTTTGTTGGTGGGCGCTTCACTCCCCCCATCGCCCTGCCATGCTCTCTGTGCACGGTAGCCTTCTATGAATATTGATTGATTATTTTTACAGTCTAGACTTATGATTGAAATAAGATGTGATTATAATATAATTAGATATAAGATTTAAAGATTATAAGTAGTATTTGAAAGTACCACTGAATCTTATTAAGGATTCGATTTTTAATCCTACCGGATGTTGAATCAATGTTCCAATAGTTTTTTAATTAAGAAATACTTCTAGAAGCTTCTGGATCCTTGAGAGATCATGTACATAGTCACGTAGGCATCAAAAGGGCCCCTGTTGCGTACGTGTTCATGGTGCCATTGTCATCCAGGATCAAGCTATATAATGAATCTTTAATGATTCTAATATGATTTTGATACGATTTAGATATGATTTTGATATGATATAGAAATGATATAGAAATTATACATTTCTTAGATGATTATTAGATATGGTGGGTAAAAATTTCCCACATCTTCCAGAGGGAGAGAACTGGCACAGAGTCCAATACTTAGGACAATAGTAACCATATGTATTTATTTACTCTCCATTGGATTGATAATACAAGTGCAAATTTTGCTTGCACTTTTGTGCTGCTGTCCGTTGTGGACGATAGTGTCTGTTAGGAGTCTGTGGGTCTTGTGGAGTTAGAGTGTCTTGAGGTCTCTCAGGATCTAACTGCAACTGGCTCACTGATTCCATGTGGATGAGTTTGTCCAATGTCTTCAGGGAAGTTGTTCCTTTAGACAGGATTTTGACTATTCTCAAAATCCTCTGACTATCTGGATGGACTGAGACAACTTTACCTAATGGCCAGTCAGCCCTAGGGCCATCACTGTCTACCAAGACAATATCGCCAGGTTGGAGATTAGCTATATTATGGGGGACATTGGCCCCATAGTAATGTTCTCGTAGAGATGTAAGATATTCTTTTGTCCAAACATCATTCCATTTTTGGATTATGCTGGACAGATGCTTATACCCCTGAACCAACTCGCTCTGACCCACATATGAGGGATCTCTGATCTCATCATCCACTAGAGATGGTACTGGAGTCAGAAGTCTTCCATACATTAGGTGGGCAGGACTTAATGGCTCATGTTGAGTAGGATCCTCAGACAAGTAAGTCAACGGCCGGTTATTCACCCTTGATTCTATTTCCGTGATTACTGTCTGGAGCTCTTGAAGATTGATTTTCTGACGGTGTAGAGATTTTCTCAAGGATCTTTTTACAGTTCCTATTAACCGTTCATAAAATCCTCCGTGCCATGGGGCTCTTGGAGGGATAAATTTCCATCTGCAATGACGCTGTTCCAGTGTGGAAGTAACTGCAGGGTGGGAACAGATTTCCCGTAGACATGCTTCTCCAGCTACCAAGTTTGCTCCGTTATCTGAAATCATCAGCTTAGGGCATGATCGGCGTGCTGCGAATCTGCGGAAAGCTTGAATAAATGATTGAGCAGTCATATCGGGTGTTACCTCTAGATGTACTGCCCTGGTGGTAGCACAGGTGAACAGACAGATGTATGCCTTGATAGGTTGCTTATCTGCAGTCCCTGTTAGATATATTGCTCCTGTATAATCTACTCCTGTCGTTTCGAAAGGTTGTAGATGGACCACTCGTTCCTTTGGTAGGGGTGGTGGCCCTGGATAAGAGCAAGTTCTTGCATCGTACCTTCGGCATATCATGCAATTCTTCAAGATTGATTTGACTGACTGTCTTCCCTGAGGAATCCAGTACTGCTGTCTGATTTGTGTGAGTGTGTCTAACACTCCTCCATGTTTGATGATTTGTTGATGTGTATGCAACACAATCAACCTTGTGATCCAATGATTTTTTGGTAAAAGCCATGGATGCACCGTATCTAGATTGATATCTGCGTGTTTAAGTCTCCCTCCACAACGCAGAATGTTGTGATTTTCTTGGTCTATCCACAGACCGAGATTGTGTTTTAACTTATGCGGAAGATTTTCATAGTTATTCCCATAAGTTTCTCTCTGGGCTTGTCTTACCCAATAGATAAGTGCATCTGGAAAAGTGTATTTTATACCTTTTTTCCTGAGATAATGAAACACGTTCTGTGTTACATTGATTAATTTGATGAGCGAGGAGTAACGAGTACAATCCAAGACTGATATTTGAGCTTGCTGCCTGGTGGTAGTTATGGTTTGTGTCGTAATGACGTGTGGCTTTTGTTCAGGCCAACTACCATTCACTAACCATCGAGGCCCATGAAACCAAATATCTGCCTTTGCAAACTGTTTAAATGTCATACCTCTTGATAAGAGATCAGCTGGATTATCCTTTGTTGGTACATGCAACAATTGAAAGCCTGCGGAAATTTCTTTAATTTCCGAGACGCGATTTTTTACATATGGAGTTGGACAGTTGTCGTTTCGTACCCATTGTAAGACAGCTTCATTGTCAGACCATATAATGACATCTTTGATGTTCATGGTAGACAAGACTTGTTTGATATGCACTGCTAAGCGTGTTCCAGTTAGCAGTGCTGTTAGTTCCATCTGAGGCAAAGTCCTCTTTTTTAATGGAGCGACTCTGGCCTTAGAGCTGATAAGATATGATTGATTAGAAGTCACTAAGTAAGCACAAGCTCCAAAAGCTTTGGCTGACGAGTCTGCGAATACATGTAGTGATACTTCTTCATTTTCCTCGACTATGTGTCTCGGAAAGATTATCTTTTCAACTAAAGTTTGTTCTTGAGCCACTTCCATCCAAGCTTTTTGTAACTGGATTGGTAGTGGATCATCCCAACCAACCTTAGCTTTCCATGCTTGTTGCACCAATAAACGCCACTTGATAGCCAAAGGATTTAGTAGACCAAGTGGGTCGAATACTTTACTAACTTGTGAAAGCAAATCCCTTTTTGTAGTGATGATGTAATTTACTGGCACAGATTTGATCGATATTGTGTCCGAGATTAAATCCCAATCCATACCTAACACCTTTTGTGATTCTGGTACGTGATATTCAGGGTAATCTCTTGCTATTTGATTATTCAATGTTGCATTATTAGAGGCCCAAGATTGTAGTGGCATGTTGGCACCTTGTAGCTCCTTGTTGGCCTCTTGATATAATTGTAACAGTTCAGTAGTACTGTTAACTGTCCCTTGAAAATTATCTACATATAGATTTTGACTGATTTCAGTCTTACAGGGACTTGATGATTTCTTCAGATGAGTATCTAGAGTTGCTTGCAATAGAAATGGACTGCTTGTCGCCCCAAAAAGAACTGATGAGAATCTGAAAGTCACTACAGGACTATTGACATCTTCTGGGTTCTCTACCCATAGAAACTTAGTGAAGTCTCTATCTTCTTCTTGTAAGCCAACTCTTAGAAAGGCCTTACTTATATCTGCTGAATACGCATATTTGTTAAGTCTAAACTTCAACAGTATGTCATACAATTTCGGAGTTAGACTTGGACCTGTTTGCAAACAATCATTTAGACTGGTTCCTTGGGGTCCAGATTTAGAGCTACAATTAAAAACTATCCGTAAAGGAGTTGTTTTTAATTCTCTCATTACAGCCATGTGAGGTAAAAAATGGCCTATTTGCTTATTGTCATGTTTCACGACTTCGATGAATTTATTCTTTAATTGTTGAGCAATAATCTCATGATAGAGTTTTAAATGCTCAGGCCTTTTTCTTAGCTTTGCTAGTTGAGATTTAAATTGACTGTAAGCCATGTGATAATTGGTAGGTAAGGTTTTATGGTTTATTTTCCATGGTAGCCTTACCCAGTACTGTCCATCATGGTACTGTACAGTTTCTAAGTATTGATTGTATGCACAGACATCATCAGGACTTGGTTGTTCAGGAATTATTCCTATGGCATCAAGTTCCCACAATTGATGTACAGATTCCAATCCATCATCAATCATGTGGGGGATTTTAAGTGGTGACTGTTCTTTGCCTAGTCATGCCACTATTACAGTTTCTGTATGATGTGATTTTTCAGGAGTTGAAGGTTCAAGATCTAGTATAGGTCCTGTCATCAATATGCCTCCTGCTGATTTGAGTATATTCATACCCATAGATTCTTCTGATCCCAGAATGAATCGATGATAGTAGTCAGCTCCAATCAGGATTCCGATATCTCCTATGTAGTCAGAATCAAGCAGAGGATCTGCTAATTGTATTTCTTTTTCTTTTAGGAATTTAATTGTGGCTGTCAGACCAGTCACTTCCATTTCAGTAGGAATTTTATCAACTACTATGGCTTCTACTGTCCTTTGGGATGTACCTAGACAGACATTGAGTTTTACTACTGGAAAGGTTCTACGACCAGAATTAGTAAAAAACCCTGATATAGATGTAGATACTTGCTTTGAAGATTTAAGTTGTAAATCTTCTGCCATCTTTTTACTGATAAAGGTTTTCTGTGACCCTTGATCAAAAAAGCCTCTAGTTGTAATACAAATTCCTTGATTGCATAGTTCTAGCTGTGCAGTAGGCAATATGGCTGTTGTAACAATTTCTGTATCCAAGTCGTTGACATTGCTCATTACTGTACAGAATTGTACGGCTGTTGTGGTATTATCATCTTTGGGCTTTGCCTGAGATGCAGGTTGATTATTGGAAGTCTGTGATCTGGATTGAGTGTTAATATCACTACAGAGTGCTGTGTGATGTACACTTTTATGACAATATTGGCAGTTCTGCAATTGAGTGATACACTCACTTGTATCGTGCTTCCGTAGACAACGGATGCACCTGTTCAGAGATTTCAGTCGATCGATTCGACTGGCACGGCCTACATAAACTGTGCATTGATAAATGGTATGTGCTTCTTGACAGAATAAACATTTTGGGGCACTTGTAGCTCCTTTTGTCTTATCTGTCTTAGGAGCTTGGTTTCCTACAGTTCTGTTAACTGTGGGGGATATAGCATAAGAGCCAACATTATTCTTTTTCCACTTTGCAGAAGAGGAATTTTGTTGCCTTGATTTTTGACTGCCATTTTGGACATTTTTATTTTTGTCCGTGGATTCACCTTTGTGGATTTTTTCTTGAGATCTAAGTTTTCCTCGGCTTCGTAATCTTTGTACGTAAGCTCGAAGTCCATCAAAGATTTGGCTTTGTGATAAGATGTTGTTACAAGTATGTAACACTTGTAGGTAAGTAATTACATGCAAGTAGGTCATACAAGCATGTAACACTTGTACTCCTCCAAGGATTTCCTTAAAGGATGAATTGTATCTGTAATAATGTGTATCTACATTATTCATGATGTGATGAAGCATTTTGCTTTTTCTTTTTCTCGGCTTTGCCTTTTCTATTAAGTAAGTCTCTTTGAGATGCTTGATTAACTTCAGATTTTCTGAGGCTGCTTTCACTCCAGTGAAAGCATGAGATTAGGTGATCAAGACTATATTCTTGGATTAAGATAGTTATCTTAGATGGATGATAATATTTGTATTGACATTGTCAATGGGCTGTTAGCCTTTCAGATTGTGATGTGAGATTAAGATTGGTCTTAATCCCCAATTGTAGACTATTGTAGCCAAGTGATGATGACATTTGTCTATCACCTGATTTAAATGGTCTGTAGGCTGTAGATTCAAGTGATTTTTTAGACACTTTGTGTCCTTTTCTTTTCTGTTTCAGTTGCTGGTGGAATACTGTTAGCCATTTTGACCTTTTCCGAGTTTCGGAGATTCCGAGATTTTTCTCTTTTTTCTGATAAATATGTATGATGTTAATGTATTTTGATAAATGAGCTTTCCTGTCTACTTAGGTAATGATTCCAAAGATCGTCCTTCATTTCCTCCCTGGAATCTGGTTGTAGCAGGTGTTCAATTATCAAAAGTACTGTAATAATTTGATTTGTGACCCGAATGCACGAATGCACCAAGTTGGTAAATCCTGTAATAATTTTTTAAAAATAGTAAATGGCACTATTTTTGCAAAGTTATTACAAGATCTGTTACCCTAATAGTTGCTTGATAAAATACAGTAGATTGCCTACTGGTTTTACCTGTAATAGGGTATGTACAGTATATTATGGTTAGATTGTAATGAATGCTCTTACAGTGATGATAACACTTTTTTAAAGAATATTATGTAATGAGCAGCTCTGAAAATCAGTAGATTAGAGATAATGCTAGATAATACACTTAAATATATATGTAATGTTACCACAAGTGAGGTAGGTAATGGTATTTTATGATTAAGATGTAATTGTGTCTTTGACACTGATATAATTAAGTACTGTGGTTTCTTAACACAAAACAATATTAGTATGCTATGAATGCTTACTAGTTAATGGATATGGTGGCTTAAGCCACTGCAAACTATTTGTTTACTTAGATATATAGCTATGATAAATATTGGCTGATAGCTAGGTTAGGCTAGAATATGTAAGAATTATTCCAATGCAAAATCAAGAAGTTTCTTATGTATTTGGCATTGAAATATTCGGTAAAAGAATGATCATAAATATCTAGGTACAAAAGACCATTATTATCTAGGTTCGAAGGACCATTAATGTGGGAAAAACCTGTTGGGATTGATATAAGAGGAGACTACCAGGGACTTGTACTGAACTAAATTAAAAATTTACTGTCTGCAAATTAATTCAACTAAAATCTCTAGCTAGGGTTGTAAATCCTAGATCCTCTTTTCCTAATGACAGATTGTGGGCTGTAAGGGACAGGTGGGGTGAATGACTTGTTGATAGAAGTTCCAGTCCACCTGTAGACAGGGATCTCACATCAGCTTGTATTTTATACAAGGATAAGATTTACTAAATTCAGTTATATGACTGAACACTGGCTCTGTTTAAATCAGGGATTTAAACATACATAGTCTAACCTAGCACCATAACTTAACAGCCAATATGTACTTATACTATAAACAACAAATTAAATTGTAAAAGTATAATAAATGACATTAAATATAGTCTTAATACTATTAAGTAAGTACTAGAAATTATATTCAATTAAATGAACTTATATGATAACTTAAAAATTAACTAAGCAAGCTATTGATAACTTAATTTATATATTCAAATATATATGCAGATATATTCAATTTATATGATACAGTTAGCTTGAGTGAATCTCTTCCAAGACTATGGACACTTGTGAGGTTCTTACTTATTGAGGCTGAATACTTTTCTGACACAATGGACACTCATGAGGTTCAGTGCTTGGATAAGATTCAAAGCTACACTACAATTTTAATAAACGTACCGATGAATGAGGCTTTGCCTCGCTTTTTAACCAACAGACAGATTTATCGGATATTAAAGTCACACAAGCATACAATTGGCCAATCATATACCAAATAACCTTCAATATACTTCTCTGCCAGTCGGGGTGCCTGTCTGACAAGTTTGCCAGACTGATTAACTCTCTTGTCGAGTTTAGGCACTATATTTTGCTACAGCGTTGCTGTATGATGATCTGGTAGCGTTGCTACTTGGATTTTTCTTTAACTGCGTTGCAGAAGAATGATATTTGATAAAGAATAGGAATGAAGGTGGTGGAAACCGCGTCACTGTGATCTCCACTAAACACTCTTATTTTACATAAATGTTCTAGGATTTTCCTTGTAGATATTGTCCAGGTACTCCCCCAGTTCTAGAGAGTATTCACTGGCGATAAAAAATATTAGATAAGGTGTCCTTGAGCTGGTAATGTTCGCTAAGGATCAGTCACTTGTTCACTCATTTGTAAACAAACGCGGAGGGGTACCGACGCGGAGTGCCCCTGGGCTTTGTTGGTGGGCGCTTCACTCCCCCCATCGCCCTGCCATGCTCTCTGTGCACGGTAGCCTTCTATGAATATTGATTGATTATTTTTACAGTCTAGACTTATGATTGAAATAAGATGTGATTATAATATAATTAGATATAAGATTTAAAGATTATAAGTAGTATTTGAAAGTACCACTGAATCTTATTAAGGATTCGATTTTTAATCCTACCGGATGTTGAATCAATGTTCCAATAGTTTTTTAATTAAGAAATACTTCTAGAAGCTTCTGGATCCTTGAGAGATCATGTACATAGTCACGTAGGCATCAAAAGGGCCCCTAGCTGTTGCGTACGTGTTCATGGTGCCATTGTCATCCAGGATCAAGCTATATAATGAATCTTTAATGATTCTAATATGATTTTGATACGATTTAGATATGATTTTGATATGATATAGAAATGATATAGAAATTATACATTTCTTAGATGATTATTAGATATGGTGGGTAAAAATTTCCCACATCTCCCTTAACAGTTCATCAACAAGCCATTCAGCATTACCCAAGACCTACCATCAGGAAGCAGCTCATGCGCTTTCTAGGTCTAGCGTTGTATTATCATAGATTTGTCAAAAACTTCAGTACAGTAGCAACACTACTCATTAACCTGACCAGCCCTAAACAACGATATCATTGGACAACTTCACAGGCGGTTGCTTTTGAACAACTAAAGTCTGTATTGTGCACTAATCCCATTCTCACCTCGCCAGATGTTACGAAACCCTTCGTTCTCAATGTCGGTCCCAGCAGTACCGGCATCAGATGTGTCCTTATGCAACAGCGTGGCGAAGAGGTTCTTCCTGTCAGCTACAAGCTGAAACCTCACCAAGGAAATTATAGCATCATCGAAAAGGAGTTGCTGACAATTATCCTGAGCATACAACACTATGAACCTTATCTACAAGGTTACCGGTCCCACACCATCTATTCGGACTACAATCCTCTCCGGTTTCTGCAGCTGGCCCAGTTCTCCAACCAACGTCTGCTATGCTGGGCACTGTATCTGCAGAACTTCTACATTACCATTTATTTCATCAAAGGCTGGGACAACTTCGTCCCCGACGCGCTTTCCACAATCCACGAGGTGGAATATTCCATTCCTACTATTCTACACTCTGCTGCAGTTGAATAGGCAATAGGAGCAGGCTTCTGGGTGCTATGGAGACAGTCTCCGTGGTGTAGTGGTAAGACACTCGCCTGGCGTTCCGCGAGCGCTATGTCATGGGTTCGTATCCTGGCCGGGGAGGATTTACTGGGCGCAATTCCTTAACTGTAGCCTCTGTTTAACGCAACAGTAAAATGTGTACTTGGATGAAAAAACGATTCTTCGCGGCAGGGGATCGTATTCCAGGGACCATAGGATTAAGGACTTGCCCGAAACGCTACGCGTACTAGTGGCTGAACAAGAATGTAACAACTCTTGTATATATCTCAAAAAACTGTCATGGTAATCTCTCTAGGAAGAGATTCGGCCTTCTCCGTCATCACCTATTCTATCATACCACGTCTATATATTCAAAAACTGCAGCCACACGAGCAACAACAACACCTCTCAAAACGTCTAGACAGTACCACCAGTCTACCTCCCCCACGGCCCGTCACCCTCCTCACACCTGGTGATGCCTCAGGATCATGCTACCTCTGAAACAAGCAGTTAAAGTGAGCCGGTTCTTAGTTATCGACGATACCAGCATGTTACGAATCCGACTACACCGTCGGAGTATGGAGCAGCAACGTCAACGCCGTCTGTGAGTCTGCTCCCTAAACCCCCACTAAATGGACGACGCCATCTGGTGGTGGCAGTATGATACCTGCAAGAGATTCTAGATTCCTGCCTTGGTCAGCCCGAAGAGTCGTTGTTGCTGACCTCTAGTGAGGTGGCGCCTAGAAAATCAGCGCCATCTATTGTGGGAGGAGTTGTATGTTAATGTCAGAGTTCGTAAGTGGTATTTCCTAGTGTCCCATGTACTGGCCAGTTTACTGATGACGTGTCTGTATCCACAGAGGCGACGTAGGGCTGCAGTGGTACGAAGACAGTCAGTCTACCCAGGGCAGCCTATTATCTCTCTACTTCATTTTGCTTTGTGTGAGCAGTGAGCCCCTGCCAAAGAGGAACTGAGTAGTATCTGCTGTCTGCATGTGAAGTGGCAGTGACAGAATTCGGTGTATCCCGGGACTGGCTAGAGGAAGAGACGGCCGACAGTGAGGTGCTATGGAGGAGTGTAAGAAGCTAGTTGCAAGAAGCTCCTGCCAGGGGTTTGCTACTCCTATATTTATTCGTGTAGAGGCCCAGCAGTGCGAGGCTGATGTTCTTTGCCAGCACCAGGCTGGAGAGTGATTGTGGGCGTTCACAAGGAGCACCTAGTGAGACTGTTAGATAGGCTGGCTCATGGCTAGGGTAGACTCGCTAGTGTTTCCCAATACTGGTTGAGGACGGTAGTGTGTGTTGAGGAAACACAAAAGTTGACAAGGCTGCATTGCAGGAGCATCAAGGAACTCTTAGTGTTCTATGAGAGCGACACATGTGTGTATATCAGTGTAGTAATACTTCGTTTATGATTTGTTACGATAATCTCCTTCGAGAGATTTGGCCTGCTCTTTCCTATCGTCATGTTACTTTAGTACATCTACAACATATAGATACTACAAGCAAGTGTAGTACATATTTAGTCAAATACGTTTTGCCAGGCGCAAACGTATCACACACTCGCTCTCCACCTCCCCCCTCCATCATCGCCGATCACCAAACTAGCATTTCCAGCCTGCCCGCTTCTGATTGGTGACTCAACGTCTGCACCACTGCACTTCTGCACCTCAGCGCCATCTACCTAGCCGATATCTGGGCCTGCACCAGCCATTGGAGTTAAAATATCCTGTGCTCTCAAGCTGAAACAACCATCTGATATACGCTCTGTCTATTAGTGGATGTTCTCAGCCAGCTCTTTATTCTCAGCACCTGTTAATTTCATTTTGTCTCTATCCATTTTAGAGTAACGTCACCACTATATTATTTTGTTGTTTTTTGAATTTATGATCTTGTGAGTTTGCACTGTACATAGCCAAGGAATTGTCTTATTCATAATTTGTTTTCAATTTAAAGTTTCATTGTTCATACTATTTATTTTGCTTGTTTTGCCTTAGTTTGCCACAGGACATAACAGCTACGCAGTCATCTTTTTTATTAAATATGATAGGCATTGACACCAGCCAGGGAGCCGGTCGGCCGAGCGGACAGCACGCTGGACTTGTGATCCTGTGGTCCTGGGTTCGATCCCAGGCGCTGGCGAGAAACAATGGGCAGAGTTTCTTTCACCCCTATGCCCCTGTTACCTAGCAGTAAAATAGGTACCTGGGTGTTAGTCAGCTGTCACGGGCTGCTTCCTGGGGGTGGAGGCCTGGTCGAGGACCGGGCCGCGGGGACACTAAAGCCCCGAAATCATCTCAAGATAACCTCAAGCCATTGGGAGGACAGCAGAACACCTACACTTGTTTTATCCATCAGATTCATTTAAGGTGATGGGAAAGTGATATGTGAATGTATTGATGAAGTGTCGTATTCCTTTCAACTATTCCCCCCCCCCCCCTTGTGTTTTACTTGCATTACCAAGCCTACTCCTTGAAAGCCACTACCGACTTAGGGTCGGATACTAGTACTTTGGTTCCTCCAGCAAAGAACCCGGTTGCGACCCATAGTGGCGTAACACAGCGCCACCTGGATGGCCATCATTCCATATAAATAGAAGCCGGCCACCACCATGATTCAGATTACTCCTGAGTGCTCTACTGAATAGACCTGTTGACATATCTCGGTGTGGTAACAGGTTTATGCAGTCTAGCTCATAGTATTCTAGCACCATATTTTTTAATTGCACATTAACGTAACGTAAATTTAATTGTTTGTCTTGTTTGCTTTGCACTCTTTGTATCAAGCCAAGCTTGGATATTTTTTTGTTTGTTTTGTAAATAGTTTAAAGTCATTATTAATAAGTAAAGTATTTTTAAATGTATTTTCTCTTTTGTGGTTTATCCTACAGTTGTCACAAAGTGAAGTTAAACAGCAGTCTAATTCTTCTTTGTTTTTTTTTTTTGCTTTTTTTTTTGTTTATATGATTGGCATTCCATCTGCTCTAGAGAGACTGCACGAACATCAATTTTTCTCATCATACATTCTTAAATGTACAATGGTCTTGAACAAAATGTATTCAATAATTAGTCCCCACATTATATTTACTCATCTATTTGTACTCGCATAGTTGTACTTTCAGGTGTTCAGCTCCGGCCCTTTGGTCATGCCTCTCAGCTGTCAATCAAACGGTGTACAGGTTCCTAAGCTCTGTGAGATCTATAATATCTATATTTCAAACACCATACCACTTCCTAGTGCATTCTATGTACTAACTACTCTTCATACTGAAAAAGTTCTTTCTAATGTCTCTGTGGCTCATTTAGGAACTCAGCATCCATCTATGTTCTATGTCTTTGTTCTGTGTCCCACCACTACCACCATCAGCAGTACACACGACCCAAGACCACCACTACCACCATCAGCAGTACACACGACCCATGACCACCACTACCACCATCAGCAGTACACACGACCCATGACCACCACTACCACCATCAGCAGTACACACGACCCTTGACCACCACTACCACCATCAGCAGTACACACGACCCATGACCACCACTACCACCATCAGCAGTACACACGACCCAAGACCACCACTACCACCATCAGCAGTACACATGAACCATGACCACCACTACCACCAACAGCAGTACACATGAACCATGACCACCACTACCACCATTAGCAGTACACATGAACCATGACCACCACTACCACCATCAGCAGTACACATGAACCATGACCACCACTACCACCATCAGCAGTACACATGAACCATGACCACCACTACCACCATCAGCAGTACACATGAACCATGACCACCACTACCACCATCAGCAGTACACATGAACCATGACCACCACTACCACCATCAGCAGTACACACGACCGTTGACCACCACTACCACCATCAGCAGTACACATGAACCATGACCACCACTACCAATACCAGTACAGTGTGTGTGAACTAATCTGAGTGTGTTGGACAGGTAACACCGCACTTCACGAGGCCATCAACAAGGGTCACTACAACCTGACCAAGCTGCTCATTGACGCCGGGGCCGACCTCGACGCTCAAACATTAAGTAAGTCATGTATCAGTAGACCTGACCTACAGGTACCATGCCTGGGAGTCTTCGGCATGACCCTCCAGGTACCATGATGGGAGTCCTCACCATGACCCTACAGGTACCATGATGGGAGTCCTCACCATGGCCCTACAGGTACTATGATGGGAGTCCTCACCATGACCCTCCAGGTACCATGATGAGAGTCCTCACCATGGCCCTACAGGTACCATTATGGGAGTGCCAGCAGTAGGTGTTGGGGACCAAGAGTGCCAGCAGTAGATGTTGGGGACCAGGAGTGCCAGCAGTAGGTGTTGGGGACCAGGAGTGCTAGCAGTAGGTGTTGGGGACCAGGAGTGCCAGCAGTAGGTGTTGGGGACCAAGAGTGCCAGCAGTAGGTGTTGGGGACCAAGAGTGCCAGCAGTAGATGTTGGGGACCAGGAGTGCCAGCAGTAGGTGTTGGGGACCAGGAGTGCTAGCAGTAGGTGTTGGGGACCAGGAGTGCCAGCAGTAGATGTTGGGGACCAAGAGTGCCAGCAGTAGGTGTTGGGGACCAGGAGTGCCAGCAGTAGGTGTTGGGGACCAGGAGTGCCAGCAGTAGGTGTTGGGGACCAGGAGTGCCAGCAGTAGGTGTTGGGGACCAGGAGTGCCAGCAGTAGGTGTTGGGGACCAGGAGTGCCAGCAGTAGGTGTTGGGGACCAGGAGTGCCAGCAGTAGGTGTTGGGGACCAGGAGTGCCAGCAGTAGGTGTTGGGGACCAGGAGTGCCAGCAGTAGGTGTTGGGGACCAGGAGTGCCAGCAGTAGGTGTTGGGGACCAGGAGTGCCAGCAGTAGGTGTTGGGGACCAGGAGTGCCAGCAGTAGGTGTTGGGGACCAGGAGTGCCAGCAGTAGGTGTTGGGGACCAGGAGTGCCAGCAGTAGGTGTTGGGGACCAGGAGTGCCAGCAGTAGGTGTTGGGGACCAGGAGTGCCAGCAGTAGGTGTTGGGGACCAGGAGTGCCAGCAGTAGGTGTTGGGGACCAGGAGTGCCAGCAGTAGGTGTTGGGGACCAGGAGTGTCAGCAGTAGGTGTTGGGGACCAGGAGTGCCAGCAATTGGTGTTGGGGATCAGGGGTGCCAGCAGTAGGTGTTGGGGACCAGGAGTGCCAGCAGTAGGTGTTGGGAACCAGGAGTGCCAGCAGTAGGTGTTGGGGACCAGGAATGCCAGGAATAGGTGTTGGGGACCAGGAGTGTCAGCAGTAGGTGTTGGGGACCAGGAGTGTCAGCAGTAGGTGTTGGGGACCAGGAGTGCCAGCAGTAGGTGTTGGGGACCAGGAGTGCCAGCAGTAGGTGTTGGGGACCAGGAGTGCCAGGAATAGGTGTTGGGGACCAGGAGTGTCAGCAGTAGGTGTTGGGGACCAGGAGTGTCAGCAGTAGGTGTTGGGGACCAGGAGTGCCAGCAGTAGGTGTTGGGGACCAGGAGTGCCAGCAGTAGGTGTTGGGGACCAGGAGTGCCAGCAGTAGGTGTTGGGGACCAGGAGTGCCAGCAGTAGGTGTTGGGGACCAGGAGTGCCAGCAGTAGGTGTTGGGGACCAGGAGTGCCAGCAGTAGGTGTTGGGGACCAGGAGTGCCAGCAGTAGGTGTTGGGAACCAGGAGTGCCAGCAGTAGGTGTTGGGGACCAGGAGTGCCAGCAGTAGGTGTTGGGGACCAGGAGTGCCAGCAGTAGGTGTTGGGGACCAGGAGTGCCAGCAGTAGGTGTTGGGGACCAGGAGTGCCAGCAGTAGGTGTTGGGGACCAGGAGTGCCAGCAGTAGGTGTTGGGGACCAGGAGTGCCAGCAGTAGGTGTTGGGGACCAGGAGTGCCAGCAGTAGGTGTTGGGGACCAGGAGTGCCAGCAGTAGGTGTTGGGGACCAGGAGTGCCAGCAGTAGGTGTTGGGGACCAGGAGTGCCAGCAGTAGGTGTTGGGGACCAGGAGTGCCAGCAGTAGGTGTTGGGGACCAGGAGTGCCAGCAGTAGGTGTTGGGGACCAGGAGTGCCAGCAGTAGGTGTTGGGGACCAGGAGTGCCAGCAGTAGGTGTTGGGGACCAGGAGTGCCAGCAGTAGGTGTTGGGGACCAGGAGTGCCAGCAGTAGGTGTTGGGGACCAGGAGTGCCAGCAGTAGGTGTTGGGGACCAGGAGTGCCAGCAGTAGGTGTTGGGGACCAGGAGTGCCAGCAGTAGGTGTTGGGGACCAGGAGTGCCAGCAGTAGGTGTTGGGGACCAGGAGTGCCAGCAGTAGGTGTTGGGGACCAGGAGTGCCAGCAGTAGGTGTTGGGGACCAGGAGTGCCAGCAGTAGGTGTTGGGGACCAGGAGTGCCAGCAGTAGGTGTTGGGGACCAGGAGTGCCAGCAGTAGGTGTTGGGGACCAGGAGTGCCAGCAGTAGGTGTTGGGGACCAGGAGTGCCAGCAGTAGGTGTTGGGGACCAGGAGTGCCAGCAGTAGGTGTTGGGGACCAGGAGTGCCAGCAGTAGGTGTTGGGGACCAGGAGTGCCAGCAGTAGGTGTTGGGGACCAGGAGTGCCAGCAGTAGGTGTTGGGGACCAGGAGTGCCAGCAGTAGGTGTTGGGGACCAGGAGTGCCAGCATTGGGTTTTGTGGTGTATACAGAGCCAGTAACGTGTGCACTGAGTGCTCTCAGTGTGTCACATTCATGCTCAGTACTGTGTTTACCAACACCACTACGAGAATCACAGTTACTTCCTCTGTAGAAACCACTTAGATTTGTGCTTGTGTGCCAGAATGTTTGGAACAATGGTTGTGTGCCAGAATGTTTGGAACATTGGTAATGTGCCAGAATGTTTGGAACACTGGTTGTGTGCCAGAATGTTTGGAACACCGGTTGTGTGCCAGAATGTTTGGAACACTGGTTGTGTGCCAGAATGTTTGGAACACTGGTTGTGTGCCAGAATGTTTGGAACACTGGTTGTGTGCCAGAATGTTTGGAACACTGGTTGTGTGCCAGAATGTTTGGAACACTGGTTGTGTGCCAGAATGTTTGGAACACTGGTTGTGTGCCAGAATGTTTGGAACACTGGTTGTGTGCCAGAATGTTTGGAACACTGGTTGTGTGCCAGAATGTTTGGAACACTGGTTGTGTGCCAGAATGTTTGGAACACTGGTTGTGTGCCAGAATGTTTGGAACACTGGTTGTGTGCCAGAATGTTTGGAACACTGGTTGTGTGCCAGAATGTTTGGAACACTGGTTGTGTGCCAGAATGTTTGGAACACTGGTTGTGTGCCAGAATGTTTGGAACACTGGTTGTGTGCCAGAATGTTTGGAACACTGGTTGTGTGCCAGAATGTTTGGAACACTGGTTGTGTGCCAGAATGTTTGGAACACTGGTTGTGTGCCAGAATGTTTGGAACACTGGTTGTGTGCCAGAATGTTTGGAACACTGGTTGTGTGCCAGAATGTTTGGAACACTGGTTGTGTGCCAGAATGTTTGGAACACTGGTTGTGTGCCAGAATGTTTGGAACACTGGTTGTGTGCCAGAATGTTTGGAACACTGGTTGTGTGCCAGAATGTTTGGAACACTGGTTGTGTGCCAGAATGTTTGGAACACTGGTTGTGTGCCAGAATGTTTGGAACACTGGTTGTGTGCCAGAATGTTTGGAACACTGGTTGTGTGCCAGAATGTTTGGAACACTGGTTGTGTGCCAGAATGTTTGGAACACTGGTTGTGTGCCAGAATGTTTGGAATTTTATTCAGTAAATAATGTTATACAGCTATAATGTGTATAATGTTATATTGTTATACTGTGAGTAATGTTATTCAGCTATACAGTGAAGGTTGTTATACAGTTATACAATGAATAATGTTATACAGTTATTCTGAGCATAGTGTTATACAGTTATAGAGTGAATAATTTTATACAATGAATAATGTTATACAGATATAAAATAATTATTGTTATACGTTTATACTGTGAATAATTGTATACAGTTATACAGAGAATAATGTTATATAGTGAATAATGGTATTCAGCTATACAGTGATATATAGTGCCAGCAGTATAATGTTATACAGCTATACAATGAATAATGTTATCCAGCTATGCAATGAATAATGTTATCCAGCTATACTGTGAATAATGTTATTCAACTATACAGTGCATATTATTATACAGTGAACAAGGTAAAATATTTGAGCAATAATAAAATAAGAGTTCCCCTGAAGGGTCGCAGACACCGCTCCACCTGGCAGTCAAGGCCGGCAGGATGTCCATCGTTCACCTGTTGTTGGAGTACAGCGCCAACGTTACCATCCCAGACACTGGTGAGTCTCTACTGTTGGAGTACAGCCCCAACGTTACCATCCCAGACACTGGTGAGTCTCTACTGTTGGAGCACAGCGCCAACGTTACCATCCCCAACACTGGTGAGTCTCTCTACTGTTGGAGCACAGCGCCAACGTTACCATCCCAGACACTGGTGAGTCTCTCTACTGTTGGAGTACAGCGCCAACGTTACCATTCCCAACACTGGTGAGTCTCTCTGCTGTTGGAGTACAGCCCCAACGTTACCATCCCCAACACTGGTGAGTCTCTCTACTGTTGGAGCACAGCCCCAACGTTACCATCCCCAACACTGGTGAGTCTCTCTACTGTTGGAGTACAGCCCCAACGTTACCATCCCCAACACTGGTGAGTCTCTCTACTGTTGGAGCACAGCCCCAACGTTACCATACCGCAGCGCCAGTAGTAGGGATGACACGCTAAACGGGATTTTTTTTTTTTAAATTCCCGTTTTGCGTGTCAGGGGTTCCAGGTAAATTAGGCCAGTCTCTCATATTCTGTCGGGTTTCCATATAACTTTTCCATTCCCATTTAGCGTGTCGGGTTTCCCGAAATTGTTCAAAGACCATTTTCGGCTAAAGTGTTCATAAAAGTTTGTTAAGAGTTCTTACGAGAAAAATAATTTCAGAGATCTTAGAAGTATGTGAAGAGTTCTTATGGAGAATATTAATTTTTTTTTCAAAGATTTAGGAAAATATTTCAAGAGTTAATATTATCATTGAAGTTTATTTACAAATTTCTGACCGAAATTTGTAAAAAGACTATTTTTAGATAATATGTTCTTAGAAGTTTTATTAAGGAAAACAGACATCTTAGCAGTACGTTTTAGTTTTTATACCCAATTACAGTTATTTCACATGAAAAAGACCGAAAATTATTCAGAACCCATTTGAAGACCGAAATTTACCGAAATTTGACAGATTATTTTAGACCCAAATATGACCAAGAATATTTTAGACCCAAATATGACCAAGACTATTTTAGATCAAATAATTTCAAAGATTATTTCAAGACCGAAACGAGACAATAAGATTATTTTAGACCCAAATATTGTCAGAGTCCAGTAAAAGACCTAAAATATTCAGAGTTCATTAGAAATTCAAAAATAGTCAGAGACTGGTTAAAAAAGCAAAATTAGTCAGAGTCCAGTTCATGACAGAAAATTAGGCAGAGTCTGTATGAAGACAGAAATTTGACAGAGACCACTTTGAGACCAAAATTAATCAAAGTTAACTTTGAGACCCTAAAGATTTCAGAGTTTTACTTACACCTGCGTTCTTGAAAAGTTCTTAAAGAGGAAATTCAAATATTATCAGAGTCCAGTTGAGATAAAAAAATTGACAGAGATCATTTTAGGACCAAATTTAATAGAGACCGAATTTACAAGTGTAGTTTCTCTACTAACAGCCCAATTTTAGCCCAATTTTAAACAGTCATATTTCAGACATAGTAAATTATATAAAGCCAGTAAGCAAGTTCTAGCTCTTGTTCCCCACCTTAGTTTCCTGTCGTAGATTCATTATTAACAGTCCAAACCCTTAAAATTAAAAACAGCTATTTCAGACGTAGTAAAATACAATAATTTAGTTACCAAACTCCAGCTCCTGTTCCCCGCCATACTTTACTGCTGCAATTCTGTCAACACCCGGTCAATTTTCCCGAAGTTTAAAACACACCTACTTCTAACTGAGCAAGTAAAGAAATTAGTGATACTGAACTCAAGCTCCTGTCCCCCTACCTAAGTTTCCTTTCAGATCTTCTTTAGTATCTAATCAAATCAAATCAAAGATTTAAAACTGCTGTATTTCAGACATAGTAAAATATATCCAATGAATTACCATGCTCCAACTCTCGTCCCTCACATTAGTTCATTTGTACATGTTCTTTATTATCACACCAAATCCCCTAAGATCGCTATATTTCTAACGTAGTAAAAGTAAATCAAAAGCAAATTACCAAGCTTCAACTCATGTCCGCCTCAGTTCATCATATATAAATATTTCAGATGAAGACCCTCTCCATTCTATCAAAAGTAAACATCATGTCCTTTAATACCCTTTTATCACCCAGCTATGTAAATAATCACGTGCTAATATTCACACGGTCAGATCGCACCCCTACTCTCAATACCTTTTGTTTACTCAATTAAGCAATAATCACAAGGTCAAATTACACCTTCATCTCGCTCATTCCCCAACTTATCCAAACCTTCAATAATCCTACTGTATTTGTATATTTTCTCTCTATTCTCTGTGTTCTTTGTATTTTCATCCATGTTTTCCGTGTTCAGTCCAAGTTCTGCAAAATGTTCACAGCATGTTCAGTTCATATTTTTCACCTCTTTTTTCATTTTTCTATGTTCGTTGGCATATTCTCATAACTTTCTCAAGAAATTCCCTTCATGTTCTCTATGTCCTTCACAAGTTCATTGTTTATTCTTTTTTCCCCTGTTCTTAATCATGTTCCCCGCATGTTCACTGTGATCATCAGCTTTTCTTACATGTTCTCTGTGTTCTTTGTCAAGTTCCCCATATGTTCACTGTGTTCACCGCATTCTCTTTTATGTTCTTTAAAATCAAATGTACCAAGACATTCTTTTCTTAATATTCCTTAACTAAAATCATTTGCCAATCAACTAAAAAATATTAACTTTCATAATTTCTTAACTAAGCTTATTCGCCAAATAACAGAAAATAGCCATGTTCATCATATTTTCTTAACGTTCCTTAACTAAAATCATTCGCCAATCAACTAAAAAATAATCTCTTTTGTCATTATCTAACTAAACTTATTCTCCAATCAACTAAAAATAGTCAGGATTAACCTCGTTCAACACTGTTCTTAACTAAAATTTTACTGCATGGAGTAAGAAAAAAATAGTCAAGGAATGTTAGAAAGTTAAGTTAGGTTAGGTTAGGTAAGATACGTTAGGTTAGGTTAGGTAAGTTGTATTAAGTTAGGTTAGGTCAGGTAAGTTGCATTAAGTTAGGTATGGTTAGGTAACTTGCATTAAGTTAGGTTAGGTCTGGATAAGTTAGGTTAGGTTAGGTAAGTTACATTAGGGTATGTAAGTTAGGTTAGGTTAGTTAAGTTTGGTTGGGTAAGTTAGGTTAGGTTAGGTTTAGTTAGGTTAGGTTAGATTTGGTTAGGTTAGGTTGGGTAAACTAGGTTAGGTTAGTTAAGTTAGGTTAGGTTAGGTAAGTTAGGTTGGGTAAGTTACGTTAGGTTTGGTTGAATAAGTTAGGTTTGGTCAAGTTAGGTTAGGTTAGGTTTAGTTAGGTTAGGTTAGATTTGGTTAGGTTAGGTTGGGTAAACTAGGTTAGGTTAGTTAAGTTAGGTTAGGTTAGGTAAGTTAGGTTGGGTAAGCTACGTTAGGTTTGGTTGAATAAGTTAGGTTTGGTCAGGTTAAGTAAGGTTAGTTAAGTTAGGTTGGGTAAGTTACGTTAGGTTAGGTTTGGTTAGGTTTGGTTAGGTTTGGTTAGGTTAGGTTTGGTTAGGTTAGGTTTGGTTAGGTTAAGTTAGGTTAGTTAAGTTAGATTGGGTAAGTTACATTAGGTTAGGTTAGATAGGATGATGCGTTGTTGTTCAGAGAATGGTTTTAAGATAAAGTGACTACGAAAATATATTTTAACAAAAGTGTAACTTTTATATGAAAAGCTGAACTAGTTACATTTGGGAGTGTTATTTAATCCCTGATGTTTTAGAGAATAACATTAATGGACGAAGGAGAGTTTCTTTGATGAACGAAGGCGAGTTAGAGAATAACTTTGATGACTAAGATTAACTTTGATGACTCTGAGAATAACTTTTGATGGCTCTGAGAATAACGTTTGATGTCTTTGATGGTTCGAAGAGTATTTTTGGTGTCTTTGATGTCTTGAAGAGTGTCTTTGATGTCCTAAAAAGTAACTTTTGTGTCTCGAAGAGTGTCTTTTATGTCTCTGAGTGTCTCCTTGACTATTTTGTTCTTACTCCATGAAGTATTATTTTAGTTATTAACAGTGTTGAAAGACTCCCCGTTGCCTATTTTTGTACTCTAAGAAGTATACTGTTAGTTAAGAAACCATTGAACGAAGCTACACTTGACAAGAAAAGATGATGAACGTTACTATTTTCAGTTGATTGGCGAATAATTTTAGTTAAGGAATATTAAGAAATGAATGTCTTGGAACATTTGATTTTAAAGAGCATATAAGAGAATACGGAAACACAGTGAATATATGGGGAACTTGACAAAGAACACAGAGAACATGCAAGAAAAGCTGATGAACACAGTGAAAATGCAGGGAACATGATAAAGAACATAGGGAATAAAAAGAATGAACAATGAACTTGTGAAGAACATAGAGAACATGAAGGGAATTTGTAGAGAACGTTATGAAAATATGACAACGATCATAGAAAAAATTAAAAAAAAATGTGAAAAATATGAACTGAACATGCTGTGAACATTTTGCAGAACATGGAGTGAACACGGAAAACATGGATGAGAATGCAAAGAACACAGAGAATATAGAGAAAATATACAAATACAGTAGGATTATTGAAGGTTTGGATAAGTTGGGGAATAAGCGAGATGAAGGTGTAATTTGACCTTGGAGTTATTGCTTAATTGAGTAAACAAAAGGTATTGAGAGTAGGGGTGCGATCTGACCGTGAGAATATTAGCACGTGATTATTTACATAGCTGGGTGAAAAAAAGAGTATTAAAGGACATGATGTTTACTTTTGATAGAATGGAGAGGGTCTTCATCTGAAATATTTATATATGATGAACTGAGGCGGACATGAGTTGAAGCTTGGTAATTTGCTTATGATTTATTTTTACTACGTCAGAAATATTGTGATCTTAAATCTCAGAGTATTTGGTCTGATAATAAAGAACATGTATAAATGAACTAATGCGAGGGACGAGAGTTGGAGCTTGGTAATTGATTGGATATATTTTACTATGTCTGAAATACAGCAGTTTTAAGTCTCTGATTTGATTAGATACTAAAGAAGATCTGAGAGGAAACTAAGGTAGGGGGACAGGAGCTTGAGTTCAGTATCACTAATTTCTTTACTTGCTCAGTTAGAAGTAGGTGTGTTTTAAATTTCGGGAAAATTGACCGGGTGTTGACAGAATTGCAGCAGTAAAGTATGGCGGGGAACATGAGCTGGAGTTTGGTAACTAAATTATTGTATTTTACTACGTCTGAAATAGCTGTTTTAAATTTTAGGAGGTTTGGACTGTTAGTAATGAATCTACGACAGGAAACTAAGGTGGGGAACAAGAGCTAGAACTTGCTTACTGATTTTATTTAATTTACTATGTCTGAAATATGACTGCTTAAAATTGGGCTAAAATTGGGCTGTTAGTAGAGAAACTACACTTGTAAATGCGGTCTCTAACAAATTTGGTCTTAAAACGGACTCTGCCTAATTTATGGTCATGAACTGGACTCTGACTAATTTTGCTCTTTTAACCGGTCTCTGACTATTTTCGGATTTCAAATGAACTCTGAATAATTTAGGTCTTTTACTGGACTCTAACAATATGTGGGTCTAAAATAATCTCTGTCTCATTTCAGTCTTAAATGATCTTTGAAATTATTTGATATAAAATATCTCTGTCATATTTGGGTCTAAAGTAATCTCCATCAATTTGGGTCTAAAATAATCTCTGTCAAATTTCTGTAAATTTCGGTCTTCAAATGGGCTCTGAATTATTCTCGGATTTTTTCATGTGAAATAGCTGTAAATGGATATAAAAACTAAAACTTACTGCTAAGATGTCCGTTTTCCTTAACAAAACTTCTAAGAACATATTATCTGAAAATTGTCTTTTTACGATTTTCGGCCATAAACTCGTAAATAAACTTTTATGATCATATGAACTTTAAAATATTTTCATAAAAACTGAACTCTGAAATTTTTGTACTTTACTCCATAAGAGCTCTTAACAAACTTCTAAGATCTTGGAAATTATTTTTCTCGTAAGAACTCTTAACAAACTTTTATGAACACTTCATCCGAAAATGGTCTTTGAAATTTTTTGGGAAACCCGAGACGAAATTATAAGGAATCCCGATAAATATGAGAAACTGCCCTAATTTACCTGCAACCCCCTGACACGCAAAACGGGAATTAAAAAAAACAACTAAATTACCGTTTAGTGTATCATCCCAACGCCAACGTTACCATCCCCAACACTGGTGAGTCTCTCTACTGTTGGAGCACAGCGCCAACGTTACCATCCCCAACACTGGTGAGTGTCTTTCTACTCACCTAGTTGTACTCACCTACTTGTGCTTGCGGGGATGAGCTCTGGCTCTTTGGTCCCACCTCTCAACGTGCAATCAACTGGTGTACAGGTTCCTGAGCCTAATGTGCTCTATCATATCTACACTTGAAACTGTGTATGGAGTTAGCCTCCACCACATCATTTACTAGTGCATTCCATTTACAAACAACTCTTGACACTAAAAAAGTTCTTTTTAACGTCCCTGTGGATCATTTGGGTCCTCAGTCTCCACCTGTGTCCCATGTTCCCTTACCCCCCGTGTAAATAGCTTATCTTTATCTTCCCTTTAATTTTTTTTTTATAGGTAGAGAATATTATAAGTAATGACCATATTTCACCTTAATTCTTCTGTCTTTCAGTAACCTGATGTTTAGTTTCAGTAATCTTTCCTTGTAGCTCATAACTCTCAGCTCAGATACTAGCCTGGTGGCATACCTCTGAACTTTTTCTGACTTCGTTTTTTGTTTGACTAGGTATTGGTCTGACATATGAGGTATACAATGTTCTGAAGGATTTCTTACACAAGTTTCTGAAGGCAGTTCTTATGTTTGCCAGTCTTGCATACACCGCAGATGTTATCCTTTTAATGTGGGATTCAGGGGACAGGTCTAGTGTGATGTCAACCCCGAGATCTTTCTCTCGTTTTGACTCCTGAAAGATTTCCTCTACCAGCTGATACCTTGTGTTTGACCTCCTGCTCCCTACGCCTATCTTCATTTCTTTGCACTTTCTCGAGTTAAACTCTAGCCATTTGTTGGACCATTTATTCAGTCTGTCCAGATCATCCTGTAGCCTCCTGCTGTCCTCCTCTGTTTTAAATATTATAATCAAGAGTGAGTGATGCTTGAATTAAAGCAAATTGATTTAGAGTGTAACATCATATTTACAGACGATTTTCGTCACCTACATGCCATCGTTTGTTACTTTTTCTATCTTGTGGTATTATAGAAGGAAAGAACATTTTAATTTGATAATTCTCATGCTTAGTTTTATGATCAATCTGCCCAAAAAAGTAAAATGTTTTAAAGTTAAGAGAGCCATCAAAGATTTAGTCACATAACGATAATTAAATAATAAGGTCAGTAGTGATAATTATCCTACGGCTATTTACTAACATTTGGCTTGTAAGGCGAGAACAACTGGGAGCAGAACGTGGGCTTGGCAGCACTGCACTACACAGCTCGCTATACCACCTGGCCTCTGCACCTCATACACCTGCTGATGGAGCGCGGAGCCAACACATCAGCCGCTGACAAATTTGGTCAGTATCACCAAATGTCTTCCCTGACTCTTGCCAGACAAGGACGTCAGTGTGAATATTGTACACACAAGGGACGCACAGTGTAGCTAGGGGACACACAGTGTAGCCAGCGGACACACAGTGCAGCCAGGGAACACACAGTGTAGCCAGGGGACACACAGTGTAGCTAGGGGACACACAGTGTAGCTAGGAGACACAGAGTGTAGCCAGGGGAAACGCAGTGTAGCTAAGGGACACACAGTGTAGCCAGGTGACACACAGTGTAGCCAGGGGACACACAGTGTAGCCAGAGGACGCACAGTGTAGCCACGGGACACACAGTGTAGCCAGGGGACACAATGTAGCTATGAGACACACAGTGTAGCCAGGTTACCAAACTTTGGCCAGTGGGACACACAGTGTAGCCAGGGCACACACAGTGTAGCCAGGGGACACACAGTGTAGCCAGAGGACGCACAGTGTAGCCAGGGCACACACAGTGTAGCCAGGGGACACACAGTGTAGCCAGGGGACACACAGTGTAGCCAGGGGACACACAGTGTAGCCAGGTTACCAAACTTTGGCCAGGGGGACACACAGTGTAGCCAGGGGACACACAGTGTAGCCAGGGGACACACAGTGTAGCCAGGGGACACACAGTGTAGCCAGGGGACACACAGTGTAGCCAGGGCACACACAGTGTAACCAGGGGACACACAGTGTAGCCAAGGGACACACAGTGTAGCCAGGGCCCACACAGTGTAGCCAGGGGACACACAGTGTAGCTAGAGAACACACAGTGTAACCAGGGGACACACAGTGTAGCCTTGGGACACACAGTGTAGCCAGGGGACACACAGTGTAGCCAGGGGACACACAGTGTAGCCAGGGGACACACAGTGTAGCCAGGGGACACACAGTGTAGCTAGAGAACACACAGTGTAGCCAGGGGACACACAGTGTAGCCAGGGGACACACAGTATAGCCAGGGGACACACAGTGTAGCCAGGGGACACACAGCGTAGCCAGGTGACACACAGCGTAGCCAGGGGACACACAGCGTAGCCAGGGGACACACAGTGTAGCTAGAGAACACACAGTGTAACCAGGGGACACACAGTGTAGCTAGAGAACACACAGTGTAACCAGGCGACACACAGTGTAGCCTGGGGACACAGTGTAGCCTGGGGACACACTGTGTAGCCAGAGGACACACAGTGTAGCCAGAGGACACACAGTGTAGCCAGGGTACACACAGTGTAGCCAGGGTACACACAGTGTAGCCAGGGTGCACACAGTGTAGCCAGGGTGCACACATTGTAGGGAGGGAACACACAGTGTAGCCAGGGAACACACAGTGTAGCCAGGGAACACACAGTGTAGCTAGGGGACACACAGTGAAGCCAAGGGACACACAATGTAGCCAGGGGACACACAGTGTAGCCAGGGGACACACAGTGAAGCCAGGGGACACACAGTGTAGCCAGGGGACACACTGTGTAGCCAGGGAACACACAGTGTAGCCAGGGGACACACAGTGAAGCCAAGGGACACAGTAGCCAGGGGACACACAGTGAAGCCAGGGTGCACACAGTGTAGGGAGGGTACACACAGTGTAGCCAGGGTGCACACAGTGTAGGGAGGGTACACACATTGTAGGGAGGGAACACACAGTGTAGCCAGGGAACACACAGTGTAGCCAGGGAACACACAGTGTAGCCAGGGGACACACAGTGAAGCCAAGGGACACACAATGTAGCCAGGGGACACACAGTGTAGCCAGGGGACACACAGTGAAGCCAAGGGACACACAGTGTAGCCAGGGGACACACAGTGTAGCCAGGGAACACACAGTGTAGCCAGGGGACACACAGTGAAGCCAAGGGACACAGTGTAGCCAGGGGACACACAGTGAAGCCAAGGGACACACAGTGTAGCCAGGGAACACAGTGTAGCCAGGGGACACATAGTGTAGCCAGGGGACACATAGTGTAGTCAGGGAACACACAGTGTAGCCAGGGGGCACACAGTATAGCCAGGGGACACACAGTGTAGCCAGGGAACACACAGTGTAGCCAGGGGACACATAGTGTAGCCAGGGAACACACAGTGTAGCCAGGGGACACACAGTGAAGCCAAGAGACACACAGTGTAGCCAGGGGACACACAGTGAAGCCAAGGGACACACAGTGTCGCCAGGGAACACACAGTGTAGCCAGGGGACACATAGTGTAGCCAGGGAACACACAGTGTAGCCAGGGGACACACAGTGAAGCCAAGAGACACACAGTGTAGCCAGGGGACACACAGTGTAGCCAGGGGACACACAGTGTAGCCAAGGGACACACAGTGAAGCCAAGAGACACACAGTGTAGCCAGGGGATGTGATGTTAGATGTGAGATTAATACTTCCAACTGCAATATAGGCGAGAGCAAACGCCGGAGTTCAGTTACCTGATACTCCATATCAATTGGAGGTCGTTGACTCCTCAATTGCATATTGCAAACTTGAGGGTCGTCGCCGGCTCCTCACACCAAAAGTTGGTATTCAGTGTTTGGGCTATGATTAGGTTTGAATCCAGGAGCCGGCACTCAATAAGTGCAAGATCTAGTATCAGTTTGTAGCAGCAAGAGTTATGGGGGCAATACTCTTGAAAAGTGTTGACATGTATTATTTTGCAACAATAATAGTTTATTAACAAAACTTAGTACAAATAGAAAGGCACAACAATTTAACGTTACGCTAATGTCCTGAGTGACACTATGACAGCTAACCAATACCAGTGTACTGGGACTACTCTCACACCGTTTTCGTCTGGTTGTATAAGAACATGTCTCAGCCCTCTTGCATGGGCAAAAGAAGATCAATTAACTAATTGAACATCGGGTTTGCACTAAGACTTCAGTACTTTAGTGAAACTGGCCGTACACCTAACGACAGACTTAAGGAACACCATAGAAGTGTTAAGTCTGCAGACACAAACAATGCTCTCATTGTTTTGTTTGGGATTCTAATCATCCTATTGATTGGTCTTCCTCCAAAATAATCTTACCTGTCTCTACTCTACACAGACGCCGTCTTGTCGAATCGGCTCAGATACACAACATACCCAGCATGAACTTGAGTCCTGGCTTTGTTGCCCTTTCACAGTATATACTCAAATGTTGTAAACTTTCTAACAAACTTGACCTAACATAAGACTACCCCTTCCTTTTATCTTTCTTTCTATTTATTTCCCTTGTTTTCTCTTACGATCCCTTTCTTATTCCTATTATTACCCCCTTTATTACACATTACCTTCCGTTCCTGTTGCCTTGCTTTTTCTTCCTCTAAGATTTCCTTCTTCTCACCTCTCTCTTGCCTATTTATTGCCTTTGCCTCATTCCTCTCATCACAATCGACTTGATAATGATCCAGGACGGACCGAAACGTCGTCGTCTCTTCACTTTCTAGTGTTTGTCATTTGGTCATCACAATATGAATGTAATCACAGATTAATTAATAATCACAATATAATTAATTTTATTGTATCACTCGGACGACCCCACTTACTTGATACAAATTCTGGTTTCTCTGAAACGAGATCATAACATCACATGGAAATTCTATAATACGTATTGGTATAATCGAACTATTCAACAAAACACAGTTTAAAAATAACTAAATGTGGAGTTACATGTAACACATTTACACTCGTGGCGAAGAATTACAGAATCACAGACAGCTATAATCTTCCACTGGCTCTATTACTCCCTCGACTCATTTCTTGCACCCTTTCCAGGCTATGCTGTCGGAAAATCCGACACCAGACTACTAACACCCACTATAACCAGCAAACATGGTTATACTAGGGACATACTAACATTACTAACTACTAACTTCATTAGAAGGAAATAGGTTACAGTGATCTCTCAGAGAGAATGGATGCTAGTCACTTCACCCTTATGAGTACTTAAAACTAACAGTCTAGGGATAAAACTCGATAGAAAAGTGTTCTCTATGATTTGACTTAATTAAAATCTACCATAATATTAAAGGCTCCCTTTCATCTATATAAATAAAAATGTTAATGTTCGTTTGTTCAAAATAGATAATCTCCGAAAGTTCTTCACCGATTGCTTTGAAATTTTCATACAACGTTCCATTTGCGTCCGAGTGGGGTTTTATATACATACTATAAAGATGCCACGTCTGTGACGAGGAAAAAACATGTTTTTTTTTTAAACTGTGTTTTATATGTGAGGGAAATCTATGAAACCTCTTTACCAATTGCTTTGAAATTTTGACACAACGTTCCATTTCGAATATATGCATGCCACATCTGTGACAGGTAAAAACATGTTTTTTGAAAAACAGTGCCATCTGTTGCACATAATAGCAACATACGCTATACTAAATATGTTACAGTACATTTCAATGTTTCCGATTGCATTGATAAGTTGAATTTTCATATTTCGATATTTTTTCATTTTGATTTAATTATTTTTTGTTACATTGCATTAGAATTGAGCTGTGTTGTTTATCATATCGTTCATTTCGTAAGTATAAGTATAGATGCCACACCTGTGACAGGTAAAAACATTCTTTTCTTGGAAAACAGTGCCATCTGTTGCATTTAAGAGCAACACACGCTATACTAAATATGTTACAATTCCATTTCAATGTTTCCGATTTCATTGATAAATTTATTCGATTTTCGATTAATATATTTTCGATTTATTTTCATTTTGATTTAAATATTTTTGTGACATTGCATTGGAATTGAACTGTGTTGTTTACCATACCATTCATTTCATGAGTATAGTATATTTTTTATTTTTTCATTGTTTTTCATTTCGTTTTTTTTTTAACTATTTTTCATATATTTCAGTGATGGGAACATCAGATTATTTGATGTTCCCAATTTTCTGATGGGAACATCAGATCATTTGGGAATGCATCAGATGAGGAAGTGAAGAATGGTGGGGAGGACGAGGGGATGGGAGTGGGGGTAATAGTGGGGAGGACGAGGGAACAGTGGGAGTTGGGGACAAAGGGAGTGGGGAGGACGAGGGGAGGGGGGAATGGTAGGGAGGACTGGGAGACAGGGGAAGGTTCATCGTAAATGCGTTGCTGAGCCACGGCAACGCGTGGCCGGGTACAGCTAGTTGTCAATAAAAAGACAAAAAATAGAACAGTATTTTTTGGGACGCTGAGAGGAGTAAGGGTGGAGCGGACATTGTGTGTGTAAACAAAGGCTGCCTGTGAGAGTGCACTGCTGGGGAGTTGAAATGTCACGAGGTTGTTGAGGTGACAATGAACGTACCACAGGACCTCTAACTCTACCAGCAAATCCCAAAAGGTAACGTGACTCACATTAGTCATTAATTGTTGCAAGAACGTGCCAGTTCAGAAGGAAGTGCCAGTTCAGTTTGTTCATTAGTTCAGATTATATTGGCCAATAGTTTGTGTCTTGGATAGATCATTAGGACGCATGGAAAAAACACCCACAAGGGTAAACATGGTTTCACTAATCACACAAAGTTTCCTTGTTATATAACGCATTTTTGGATACAGCTTAGTACTCCTTAGTTACTCCACAGGTGTGGTTCAAGGAAGGAAGAAATCACAGCGAGATGTTAGCATCTACGTTGGTCTGTACCGATGCCATATTTGCTCAAACACGTGATAACACAACTCACATGACTAGGACGTGTGCATGGCTGGATAACTCAACCGCAACTTCCTTTACAGCTAAGCTGTGTTCTGTATTACACTATTACCAGAAATAGTACAACTAACATTAATACCTCAGTAGTTTATTACCAATATCAATTATTTGATTAATAGGCTACGTATATAACCCCCCCCCTCAAACTTGCGTTCAGGTAAACACCTAGCAAGATAATTTCAGAACATATAGCCCACTTTATATATACAATCCACTTCGAATTAATAATAATAAATTAAAGAAAGTTTAATAAATCAATAATTTAATATATATATAAATTAAGCAAAATCCTGCTGGGAAAATAACCCATAGAATCAACACAAGGAAAATGCACTTCAATAAACAGTGAGATAAATATTTGTACTCACATATAAGACCAGCCTTCTGTCACTCAAACTCATACATACATAAATTTGAACTTTGTAGAGGCTTCTCCGGCAATCTCCGGATGTGGTATATCATGCCGTAATCAATGACACGGTGGTGCAACTAGGTCGATTCAAGCTTAACCACATGTGGTACATGCAAGACTACGTGGAGTGTGACCAGGTGATGTTGGCGTCTGATGAGTCAAGCGCTCCGGCACGTAACTCGGTATAAACACAGCTGGGAGGCGATTTTGTACACGCGGGTGGGAAGTGTGAATGCATACACGGGGTGATGACACGTCTGTGGGGCCCATGGGGTGACAGGCACGGCAGTGGCGGGAAAAGACTATTTTCCCAAACTGTATGTAATTAAGATATTTCACACTTCCTTTCCAATTTGGGAAATTCCTTTCACACTGGGGAACAATTGCTTAGCGACCCTATTCTGCACCTACGTTGCGTTAGGCTTGCGGATGGAGATGGATGGTTGAGATAACAGCTGATGATCCCGGGTAGTTTGTATCACTCTGCTGGGACCATGTGTGGAGTTACACTTTATATCTCTCGTTATCACTCGTATATCGGTAATTTCGGTCCCGCACTATACCAGATTCTGTAGACGGACGCCCGGGACGAAATGAGGATGTCGAGATAAACTTAAGGTCGCTTTTAGACGGGTTTCCTAGTTGTTGGCCAGCAACTAAGGAGACCACGGGTCTCCCTTTTTTCTTTCTATTTACAAAGCACAATAAATACAATAAAAACAATCTGACAAAAAACATTACAAGGAGTGATCCATTGAAAGCATGAAGGCAAGAACATGAGGATAACAGAAAAAGGAAACACAAAACTGAAAGACAAACATGCACAAAACAGGAAACACTGAAATAACACAGGAAACACAAAGATACACACAAATGATATATATATATATACACAGAACTAGCCCGCAGCAAAATAAACACGGTTAAAGAACGCTACATAGCATGAGAGATAAATCCAGCCAGAAGGACCAAATGTAAAGGGCAAAAGCCCATACAGACAGTAATGCAGGACAGGAACACACAAGAACCGGGAAGAACATAATGAAAAGTCACTCACACATACAAACAAAAACAAAAACAAACTCTGGAACGCACAGGATCCCGGGAAACAATGCTACAACCACATCCCAAACACACCTGAAAAAAAACAGAACACGCAGGAACCGGCAAAGAAACACAAAACACACACACAAACACATATACCAGAAAGCACACACACCCAACAGCACTAGAAAACAACACATATAGTTTTATACGTTATGTTAGAAACATAACATATAAAGCACACATAGGAATCAAAACAGTACAGTACAAACAAAACTCAACAAAACACAACGTCCAAACGGGGCGAGCCAAAAACATGGATACAAAATATACATATAGCAGACAAGGCAACAAATACAAAACTACAGGGAGTACACAAATCAAGCACAAGTACTATGCATATTTATCAGGGAACTCCTGCGATGGAAAGCGCAAGCAGTAAGCCTCTCAAATCAGCATGACGTCATCGGGTACTTGTCGACCAGGAGACGCACAAGGCCGAGGCATTAAATCCGGCACCCATAAACAAACCCCTTTCCCTGCGACACCAAAGTAGTAGAAGAGCACCACGGGATCGGACACACCCTGTCATCCAAAGAGAGTTCCAAAGACTAAGTCCAAGGACAACTTCCCCGGAGGCCGTGACCACAGAGAGGGGTTCTACACTAGGAGGGTTTCGCACTGGTTTTCGCACTTGGCTTCTCACTGGGCTACGCGCTGGGGGGATCTGCAGAGGGCGCAGACGCACCAAGGCCCTCCGCAACCAGGCACAGGAGCAGAGGCCCCCTGGCGCACATCCTTCCTCAGCACCACGACGAGGTCCTGATCATCAGGGGCAACCTCCCACTGTGGGAAGCCAAAAGCAGGAGGCGCAGGGGGGCGACACAGGAAGCAACACAGAGCCCCCCCCCCCCTCCCCACAGCACCGTCAGCCACGATGGGAGATGCAGGAGCATCATACTCCCAGCGTAGTGTAGTGTAGCCAGGGTTATCTTGAGGTAATCTTGAGATGATTTCGGATCTTAGCGTTCCCGCGGCCCGGTCCTCGACCAGGCCTCTTTTTTGTTACACACATCCAAGGAAGCAGCCCGTAGCAGCTGTCTAACTCCCAGGTACCTATTTACTGCTAGGTAACAGGGGAATCAGGGTGAAAGAAACATTTTGCCCATTTGTCTTCGCCTCCACCGGGGATCGAACCCGGAACCTCGGGACTACGAATCCGAAGCACTGTCCACTCAGCTGTCAAACGTCCACTCAGCTGCGGTACACACATAGTGCAGCTAGGCTAAACTTTATGAAGCCAGGTGATACAAGATGTAGCCATAGGATACAGTTTAGGGGGCATCTCCCCCGAAATATTAAAGTTGTTGTAGGGTATTCATAATTTATTATCCTGATACATGTGAAAGGTGCTGCACCTAGGCCAAGTTTCAGCATCTCAGCCTAAATAGAGGAGAAAAAAAAATAAATATTTTTCAACAATATTCAATTGCTTTCACAGCCCACAATTGTGAACCAAAATCATTTCTACGACACTCGCTATGACCTTACTATATAATAAAGATTGTGTAGTATGATCTTTATCCCAGATGTATTTAGTGCAATAATACAGATTTTTAAAAGTTTCCCAAAAACGTATGCAACAAAATGAAGTGTATCATTATTTATAAAATCAATAAATCTACGTAGATAAGAAAACATACTAGAGTTTTTAGAGGCGTAAACTCTACATATAATGTGCAAGTTTCATGTAAATTGAATAATAAATAAAGGCTGTGAAGGCAGATCTAGTTGTAAAAGTTGGAGTTGCGTAGCGCGCGCGACAAGTTACTCTACCTGCGGTCACTCGTGACTGGTGATTTACGCATTGCGGCCAGCTCGTATGGAGAGCTCGCATGCATCTAGCTGTCAATGCTTTTCTCTTGTTCGTTTGGTAAGTCATATTGCAGTACAAATAGCAAAAATAGCATGTTCTGGGAGATATTGTGAGAGCGCGTCAGCATACATCCTCTCTCCATGACAGACACACAGTCACTGAGGGGCAGCACCCTCTCTGTCAGACGATACTGTTGCCATATGTGTGAGTTTATATTCATTTTATGCATAACATGTTATTTTCAACGCTATTACGAAAAATAAGACATCTACAACGTAAGATACAATACCCCGCGGCGCACTCACGGCGCGAGGACCAGATTCACGAAAGTTGCAGCGGGAAATTTGACTCTAATTACGTTATTTTTCAAGATATCATTAAACGGTTTGGACCACAGTGTTGCCAGAACGTTGTAGTATTTTTCGTAATTTTTCGTAAATATTCCATTTTTCATCGGATTTTCGGGTACCATGGCCCCTTAGCCAGGGCACACAAAGTGTAGCAACGGGACACATAGTGTAGCCAGGAGACATTTTGTGTAGGCAGGGGAGACATGGTATAGCCAAGGGACACTCGGAAGTGGTCAGGGAAAACATGATGTGGTCAGGCGATACATGGAGAAGCCATATGACAGTGCAGCAATGGGACACATGTAGCCAGGGGACACACAGTGTAGCCATGAGATACATGGTGTAAATAGTGGACACACGGTGTATCTAAGGGACACATGGTGTAGCATCAGGACACGTTATGTAGGCAGATAACTCTCTTGATCAGGAACTCGATTGTAGTGTTTTGAAAAATAAAAAATAGTAATAGGTACCCCTGAGAAAGTCGACTATTGTGGGTTGCATGCAGGGAAAGACGAGGTCAGGTGGGACCTAGGTATGTTGTGAAGTAAAAGTGAAAGAATAGAGCAGTGGCTCTTCTGGCTGGTGTGTGCCAATCACATTACATAAAACTAGTAATACAAACTAAATAACACTACAACTGACCACTTTACAACGTGAGAGCTGCGGGTAAAGTCCAAGAATGAAAAACTGTTAATATTTACTGTAACAAAATGACTTTAATAACAAACAAATAATCCCTTATCAACTTGGCGTTACCACAATATAAAATGCAAAAGAAATATAAACATGTGACAGTTACGTTAATGGCAAAAGAGAGGAGCAAAACATTACAATGTACAATACCTATACACATCTACCGTTTCCTGGGAAGGCTACAGTAGATGTTACTGCTGAGACCACTAAGAGTATTCTGAGGTCTGGCCGGTGGTGAGCTGCTTATATATGTGGCCAGGCATAGAGAAGATAGCGTTAATCTGCAGGTAACTATCGCCAGCAGTCTTAAACAAGCCGTTCAGCTGGTCGATCTGCGAGTGGAGTTGGCCGAAGACAGCAGGTGTCCAGGTGTCTCGGGTACTTGAGGGTGGAGGGAAGTGGTGTCATGTCTAGACACAGGCATCTGAGCATGTATTGTTGTTGTTGTTGTTGATGTTGATAAATAAGCGGTAAAAGAATAGGCAGAAACTACTGCCAAAGCTGGAGATTATCATACAAATATCTTTAGGGCTTACTCTCTCTGTCAGTGCAAAGCCATAATTAACATTAATTAGTGTATAGTGCTGGGAGAGACTGGTGACAGTTCCAGGTACATCATGTCGGGAGGGACTGGTGACAGTTCCATTTGCATCATGATGGGAGAGATTGGTGACAGTTCAAGGTACATCATGCTAGGAGACTGGTGACAGTTCCAGGTACATCATGCTAGGAGACTGGTGACAGTTCCAGGTACATCATGCTAGGAGACTGGTGACAGTTCCAGGTACATCATGCTAGGAGACTGGTGACAGTTCCATGTACATCATGCTGGGTGAGACTGGTGACAGTTCCAGGTACATCATGCTGGGAGTGACTGGTACAGTTCCTGGCACATCATGCTGGAAGAGACTGGTGACAGTTCCATGTACATCATGCTGGGCGAGACTGTTGAAAGTTCCAGGTACATCATGCTGAGAGAGACTGGTGACAGTTCCATGTACATCATGCTGGGAGAGACTGGTAACATTTCCATGTACATCATGCTAGGAGAGATTGGTGATAGTTCCATGTACATCATGCTGGGAGAGACTGGTTACAGTTCCAGGTACATCATGCTGGGAGAGATTTTTGAAAGTTCCATGTACATCATGCTGGGAGAGACTGGTGACAGTTCCATGTACATCATGCTGGGAGAGACTGGTGACAGTTCCATGTACATCATGCTGGGAGAGACTGGTAACATTTCCATGTACATCATGCTAGGAGAGATTGGTGACAGTTCCATGTACATCATGCTAGGAGAGACTGGTGACAGTTCCTGGTACATCATGCTGGTAGATATTGGTGACAGTTTCAGGTCTATCATGCTGGGAGAGAATGTTGACAGTTCCATGTACATCATGCTAGGAGAGATTGTTGACAGTTCCAGGTCTATCATGCTGGGAGAGAATGGTGACAGTTCAATGTACATCATGCTAGGAGAGATTGGTGACAGTTCCAGGTATGTCATGCTGGGAGAGACTGGTGACACTTTCATGTATATCTTGTCAAGAGAGATTGGTGACAGTTCCCTGTACATCATGCTGGGAGAGAATGGTGACAGTTCCATGTACATCATACTGGGAGAATCTGGTGACAGTCCTAGGTACATCATGCTGGGAGAGACTGGTGACAGTTCCATGTACATCTGTTACGGCCTTACTGGGGAGTAACAGGGTTCTTTTCTGGTGTTATTAGAATTCGGGAATCCGGCCCCAAGCCAGTAGAGGCTTTCAATGGATGTGTTCCATAACGCAAGTTAAATTAAAGGGGGAGGGATACACATGCTCTGATTTATATATATATATATATATATATATATATATATATATATATATATATATATATATATTAACCATCACCATAAATAAATATATAAACAATCATACGGGGGGTTACTCTGAAGACACAGGATGCTCTACGGTGCGCACTTTGAGTAGCCCTGGTTCTCTTCTTTGGCCCACGATGAATCCTCTTGGATTCTCTCGGCGAATCTACCTTGGCCACTGGCCAGCCAAATCAGTCCCACTGGGTGCTCCGTCGTGGAGGTCTTCAACCACAATCCAGCCTGTAGCTGGCAGGTTCCGATCAGCTCCGCTGTGTAGGCCACTCCACGACCGATACTAGGGTTGCGAGCCCTAGGCAGGAGCCTCGTGTAATTCCGCTGATCACTCTCCTCTCTCAGCACCACAGTGGCTAGTCTCTTCTACCAGCCAGCCCCGGATAAGGCGACCCTTGATACTGCCATGTCACAGGCAGGCTAACACTCTCAGCAGTGTTCGTCCGAGGGTGACTCACAGCTTCTTCAGCAAACTCGTGGAGAGACCTTGGCTGCCTTGGGTAGACTGATCCATCGTCCAATACAGCAGTCCCAGGTCGACTCTGCAATCAGACACGTCATTAATACTGGGACTAGGGAACCTCACTTACAGGCTTAGACAGAAACGTCCACCTATCCACTCCATAGATGGCGTTGCTGTCTAAGCGCCACCTCACCAGAGGTCAGCAGCGGCTATGTTACGAGCTGATTAAGACAGGAATCCAGCACCTGTGGCCAGTATATCCCGTCCTCACTAGATGGCGTCGTCCATTTGGAGGGGTTTTCGGGAGCGGACTCATAGATGGCGTTGTCGTCACTGCTCCATGCTACGACGCTAGACTCGGGTCCGTAACACCTCCCTACCAAAAAGAATTTGGTTTGGGTTTCTATAAAAGAGGAAACAAACCAAATTAGTGCGAGGGTACAACTCCAAATGGACTCACATAAACTATGAACTGGAGTGGCGAGGATGTCTTGTCCGAAAAACTGTCCTAATGAGAGACTCTGGCATAAAAGAAACTTGAAGATGTAAGGCAATGACCTGCCTGATGTCACTTCCCATACCTTCACTGGGACGTCAAGCAGGGGCATAATTTCACGTGCCTCGAGTAAGGATCGGTATAGACGCGATCTGGGGTGAATCGACACTTCCCTGTTTCGTGGCACCGTTGATGGCTGGTCACAGACGGCATTTCTGGTACAGGTCTGGTAGTCCTTCAGGGAGACGGGAACCTGGAATACAGGGGTCTGATAATTTAGAGTGACAGCGATAGTTAAATCAGTACTCACAGCATACGCACCTACTAGGCCCACACCTAGTCCCAACAGAGCTGCTTGTACATCGAAGATGGTGTTCGCTCTGCTACCGTCAGGTCGACCAACGTTCCGCATAACGCTGCATCCAGGCTCAGCAATCACGCGGGGGGGGGGGGGGGGGGGGGGGGGTCTCAACCTGTCGGAAACAGTTACTCATAATGTCATTACTCCCACCTCCTGTATCTACCATCACCTTCCAGGTCCCTTCTTTGACTGCAACACTCACAGTGCACGTCTCTAATCCCAGGGATCTCTTTGCGATGTTCATGGGAGCCATCATCTGTCGGGTCGTCCACTGGTCCTTACTGAGAACACACACGGGAACAAAAAATACCGTTAAGAAACATTTGGTTAACTTAGGGATAAGTTTCATGAGCCTGTAATGTCCATAGCCGGCTATATCCATTAGCTTCGTTTGGACCGAAGAGGGCACTAGAACCTTTGCACATACCTCACATACCTCTGGCGTCTGGGGAATCTCTGGCCGGTTCAATGAACGTTGTACCTTGCCATACCACAAGTACTCAGGTGCCTTCAATCCAGACTCTGGGGTATCCGTGGGTGTTTGTACACGAGGCCTCTCTTCTCGCTCAGTCGCATCTGTCATCATAACCTCATGCTTCTTGTCGGGAGAAGAATCAGGAGACTCTGCTAGAATGCTGTCGATCTGTGGGTGAGAGGAAGGATTAAACATCTTATCTAATTCCATGTCTGTCTGTACCTGGATATTATCATTTCCAGCTGTTACCTCGGACCTTGCTGTTCCGGCTGACTCGTCCACAACCTTGAGATGTTTGTAGTCCCAACCTGTCACTAAGTCGTTGGCTAGTATCACGTCAATCGCAGCTATAGGCAAGGTATCAACTACTGCCAACACACATGTGCCGCTGAAGTAAGGCGAGTCTAGATGTACCGGCACTAAGGGGGGCAAGGTACCACGTCCTAGGAAACCCAACCAGGACAACCTTTTGTCTCCCGTCCACACTCACTCCCTCGGGTAACAATTTTCTCATGATCAGGGACTGGGCTGCTCCACTATCTCTGAGCACTACAACTGATCTACCAGTATGATCACTCGTTACATTCCCGCTTGAAGTGTGAGGGGCAAACACTCCTGGTCCTTCCTGATTAGTCATCAGAGACTGGGTTCCTACTGGTGGTGTCACACAGCCCATCAACATCACCTCCCTACGTGGGCCGCTACCTCTTCTGCCTCGGCACATAGCAGCTACATGCCCTTTCTGCCCACAAGTCCAGCACACCATATTCCTCCTCGGACTCCGGTGTTTAGGACTGTTAGGACTAGTCCTTCAAGGGCTACTTGGGGGCGTCTTCTTTGCGCTTTGCGGGAGGGGTCTCTCCTCTTCCTGACGAGGCTTGCCAAACAGACGTGGGTAATTCCTCGGGACATACTTAGTGGAAGGCCTATGCGTTAAGATGTACTCTTCAGCCATGGTGGCTGCCGCACTTAAGGTCTCTACCTGTTGTTCCTCTAAGTACGTCTTTAGATCACCAGACAGACAGTCTCTGAAGTCCTCTAACAGTATGAGTTGCTCGAGGTCTTCTTTGGTCTCCACCTTCCGAGAGGCACACCACTCCTGGAAAAGCAGTTCCTCGATGGTCGCGAATTCGGTGAACGTGTGCTCCGAGGTCTTTTTCAGGTTTCTAAACTTCTGCCTGTAAGCCTCAGGTACTAATTGGTAAGCCATGAGCACTACCTTCTTCACCTTGTCGTAATCGCCGGAGTCATCAAGGGACAACGTGGAGTAGGCGATTTGGGCCTTCCCAGTCAAGACGGACTGTATCATGATGGCCCAATTCTCCTTTGGCCACTCCAAAGAGGCTGCGACTTTCTCGAAGGCCGCGAAGAACTTCGAAACTTCCTTCTCGTTGAACTTCGGGACCATTTTGATGTTCCTTACCGGATCGAAAATACTTGTGTCCGTTGTTTGCCTCCGACCACCTAATCGCAATACTTCTAGCTCATGTTGTCTCTCTTTTTCCTCTCTGTCTCGTCGTTCTTGCCTGTCTCGCTCTTCTCTCTCTCGTTTCTCTTCTCTTTCTCGCTCTTCTCTTTCTCGTTTCTCTTCTCTTTCTCGCTCTTCTCTTTCTCTTTCTCGCTCTTCTCTTTTTTCTTCTCTTTCTAGTTCTAAACGCCTCATCTCTAATTCTTTTTCTTGTCTCTCTCTTTCTATTTCTAATTTTTTCCATTCTATCTCACGATTTATTTCCAAGGCACGTAATTTGACAGTCAGCAAGCTTATATTCAGCTCACCTGCATCGCTTTCAATGTCACTGCCCTTATCTTCCTTTTCAGTGGAAGCTATCTCCTCACTCTCCTTTATACTATGTGCCTTGCTTTCCTGTTTCTCCTCGGCCTTCAAATGCCGGTGAACCTTGGACAAGATCTCCACACGGGAATCACTGGCACGTATCTTTATCTCCAGATAGGCACTCACTAATACAAGTTCTGGTTTTCCCAGATATTTCAATCTGGCAAGACAGTCCTCGTTGTTCAGAAAGGCCTGAACATCGTCCAGATCGTCGATGGTCGCTTTTTCTGCCATTGTCACTTAGATGGAGCACTAGCACTTAACACACCGCTTTCACTTTAGCACTTAACGCACCAAGCACTTCACTTGCCACTGTTGCACGTAATTACTCCGGGCACCGCACTACGCAATATTGCGCTTAATCACAGCGAGCACCGCACTCTACAATATTGCACTGAATCACACCGAGCACCGCACAGGACGTATAACGTCCTAATAGTTACAAACAGGGGGAATTATTTACAGGGGATTGCGCTACTTCACCACCCCTGTCAAACTTACTTGACATGGGGGTCGGATCCCGCTGGGGATGCCAATTATGTTTCGGCCCTACTGGGGCGTAACCGGGTTCTTTTCTGGTGTTATTAGAATTTGGGAATCCGGCCCCAAGCTAGTAGAGGCTTTCCAGGGATGTGTTCCGTAACGCAAGTTAAATTAAAAGGGGAGGGATACACATGGTCTGATTTATATATATATATTAACCATCACCATAAATAAATATATAAACAGTCACACAGGGTTATCTTATCTTGAGATGATTTTGGGGCTTTTAGTGTCCCCGCGGCCCGGTCCTCGACCAGGCCTCCACCCCCAGGAAGCAGCCCGTGACAGCTGACTAACTCCCAGGTACCTATTTACTGCTAGGTAACAGGGGCATTCAGGGTGAAAGAAACTTTGCCCATTTGTTTCTGCCTCGTGCGGGAATCGAACCCGCGTCACAGAATTATGAGTCCTGCGCCTATCCACCAGGCTACGAGGCCCCCCACCAGGCTACGAGGCCCCCCTCCTCGTTATATAACCCCCCCCCCCCCAGGGGGTTATAAATACACAAATGTACAGAGTTGTCTTCCTCTGAAGACACAGGATGCTCCACGGTGCGCACTTTGAGTAGCCCTGGTTCTCTTCTTTGGCCCACGATGAATCCTCTTGGATTCTCTCGGCGAATCTACCCTGGCCACAGGCCAGCCAAATCAGTCCCACTGGGTGCTCCGTCGTGGAGGCCTTCAACCACAATCCAGCCTGTAGCTGGCAGGTTGCGAGCCGTAGGCAGGAGCCTCGTGTGATTCCGCTGATCACTCTCCTCTCTCAGCACCACAGTGGCTAGTCTCTTCCACCAGCCAGTCCCGGATAAGGTGACCCCTGATACTGCCACGTCACAGGCAGGCTAACACTCTCAGCAGTGTTCGTCCAGGGGTGACTCACAGCTTCTTCAGCAAACTTGTGGAGAGACCTTGGCTGCCTTCGGTAGACTGATCCATCGTCCAATACAGCAATCCCAGGTCGACTCTGCAATCAGACACGTCATTAATACTGGGACTAGGGAACCTCACTTACAGGCTTAGACACAAACGTCCACCTATCCACTCCATAGATGGCGTTGCTGTCTAAGCGCCACCTCACCAGAGGTCAGCAGCAACTATGTTACGAGCTGATTAAGACGAGAATCCAGCACCTGTGGCCGGTATATCCCGTCCTCACTAGATGGCGTCGTCCATTTGGAGGGGGTTTCTGGAGCGGACTCATAGATGGCGTTGTCGTCACTGCTCCGTGCTACGACGCTGGACTTGGGTCTGTAACAACATCATGCTGGGAAAGACTGAAGACAGTTCCAGGTACATCATGCTGGGAGAGACTGGTGACAGTTCCAGGCACATCATGCTGGGAGACTGATGACAGTTCCATGTGCATCATGCTCGCAGAGACTGGTGACAGTTCCTGACATCATACTGGGAGAGACTGGTGACAGTTCCTGGCACATTATGCTTGGAGACTGGTGACAGTTCCAAGCACACCATGCTGGGAGACTGGTGACAGTTCCAGGCACATCATGTTGGGAGACTGGTGAAATTTCCAGGTACATCATGCTGGGAGAGACTGGTGATAGTTCCATGTACATCATGTTGAGAGAAACCAGGTGACAGTTCCTGGCACATCTTGCTAGGAGAGACTGGTGACAGTTCCATGTACATCATGCTGGGAGAGAGAGGTGACAGTTCCAGATATATCATGCTAAGAGAGACTGGTGACAGTTCCATGTACATCATGCTAATAGAGACTGGTGACAGTTCCATGTTAATTATGCTGGGAGAGACTGGTGATAGTTCCAGGTACATCATGCTGGGAGAGATTGGTGACAGTTCCATGTACATCATGCTGGGAGACTATTGACAGTTCCAGGTACATCATGCTGAGAGAGACTGACGACAGTTCCAGGTACATCATGCAAGGAGTGACTGGTGACAGTTCCTGGCACATCATGCAGGAAGAGACTGGTGACAGTTCCATGTACATCATGCTGGGAGACTTGTGACAGTTCTATGAACATCATGCTGGGAGAGACTGGTTACAGTTCCAGGTACATCATGCTAGGAGAGATTGGTGACAGTTCGAGGTATATCATGCTGGGAGAGAATAGTGGCAGTTGCAGGCACATCATGCTGGGAGACTGGTGACAGTTCCAGGCACATCATGTTGGGAAACTGGTGACAGTTGCAGGCACATCATGCTAGGAGAGTTTGGTGACAATTCCAGTTACGTCATGCTTGGAGAGACTGGTGACACTTTCATGTAGATATTGCTAAGAGAGATTGGTGACAGTTCCATGTACATCATGCTGGGAGAGACTGGTGACAGTTGCAGGCACATCATGCTGGGAGACTGGTGACAGTTTCAGGCACATCATGTTGGGAAACTGGTGACAGTTGCAGGCACATCATGCTGGGAGACTGGTGACATTCCAGGTACATCATGCTGGGAGAGACTGGTGACAGTTCCTGGTACATCATGCTGGGAGAGACTGGTGACAGTTCCATGTACATCATGCTGGGAGAGACTGATGACAGTTGTATATACATCATGATGGAACAGACTGGTGACAGTTCGAGGTACATCATGCTGAGAGAGACTGGTGACAGTTCCATGTACATCATCCTGGTAGAGACTGGTGACAGTTCCATGTTCATCATGCTGAGTGAGACTGGTGACACTTCGATGTACATAATGCTGGGAGAGACTGGTAACAGTTCCAGGTACATCATGCTGGGAGAGAGTGCTGAGAGTTTCAGGTACATCATGCTGGGAGAGACTGGTGACAGTTCCTGGTACATCATGCTGGGGATGACTGGTGTCCGTTCCAGGTACATCGTGTTAGGAGAGACTGGTGATAGTTCTATATACATCATGCTGAAAGTGACTGGTGACAGTTCCATGGACATTTTGCTGGGAAAGACTGATGACAGTTCCTGGTACATCATGCTGGGAGAGACTGGTGACAGTTCCTATCACATCATGCTGGGAGAGACTGGTGACAGTTCCTTGTACATCATGCTAAGTGAGAATGGTGACAGTTCCATGTACCTCATGCTGAGTGAGACTGGTGACAGTTCCAGGTACATAATGCTGGTAGAGACTGGTGACAGTTCCATGTACATCATGCTGGGAGAGATTGGTGACAGTTCAAGGGACATCATGCTGGGAGAGACTGGTGACAGTTCCAGGTACATCAAGATGGGAGAGACTGGTGACAGTTAAATGTACATCATGCTGGGAAAGACTGGTGACAGTTTCTTGCACATCATGCTTGGAGAGACTGGTGACATTCTAGGTACATCTTGATGGGAGAAACTGTGACAGTTCCATGTACATGATGCTCGGAGACACTGGTGACAGTTCCATGTACATCATGCTAGGAGAGATTGGAGACATTTCCAGGTCTATCATGCTGGGAGAGACTGGTGACAGATCCAGGCACATTATGCTGGGAGACTGGTGACAGTTCCATGTACATCATGCTGGGAAAGACTGAAGACAGTTTCAGGTATATAATGCTGGGAGAGACTGGTGACAGATCCAGGCACATTATGCTGGGAGACTGGTGACAGTTTCATGTGCATCATGCTTGGAGATACTGGTGACAGTTCCTTGGCATCATGCTGGGTGAAACTTATGACAGTTCCTGTCACATTATGCTGGGAGACTGGTGACAGTTCCAGGCACATCATGTTGAGAGACTGGTGACAGTTTCAGGTACATCATGCTGGGAGAGACTGGTGACATTTCCAGGTACATTATGCTGGGAGAGACTGGTGACAGTTCCAGGTACATCATGCTTGGAAAGACTGGTGACAGTTCCATGTACATCATGCAAGGAGAGACTGGTTGCAGTCCAGGTACATCATCCTGGGAGAGACTGGTGACAGTTCCATGTACGTCATGCTGGGAGAGACTGGTGACAGTTCTATGTACATCGTGATGGAAGAGACTGGTGACAGTTCCATGTACATCATGCTGAGTGAGACTGGTGATATTTCTATGTACATCTTGCTGGGAAAGACTGGTGACAGTTCCAGGTACATCATGCTGGGAGTGACTGTTGACAGTTCTATGTACATCATGCTGGGAGAGACTGGTGACAGTTCCATGTACATCATGCTGGGAGAGACTGGTAACAGTTCCATGTACAGTTATGCAACCATTACTGGGTTGGCATGTTGGTGGTCTACAGGTGCGGGTTGCTTCAATCATAATACTGGGCCTGTTAGCAAATAGCCACCTGTAGATGGTAACAAGTTCATTCCCTGTTTTTCTTCCTGTCCTTTGATAAACCTATGGTAGACATCTGATCCCATAAGGATTCCAATATTGGAGAGTTCGTCTGACCGGATTTTGTCAGCCAATTTGATTCCCTTTTCTTCCAGGAATTTTGCTGTTGTTCCTAGACCATATACATACAGGTCTGATGGTAATCTATCTAATACAAGAGCTTGTATCGTGTGAACATAACCGCCTAAACGTACTTTTGGTTGTATTACCTTGAACACTCGCGTAACATTCCTGAGTAAGTCAGGAATCCTGCTATGTCTATTCGTGTCTCTCATACAGGTTTGAGTTTCAAGGCATCTACCAACTCCTTTGAGATAAAAGTCATTTGTGATCCTTGGTCAAATAATCCACGTATGGTGATCTTGGACTTTCCATTTTAATGATCAATTGAGCAGTGGGTAGAGCTGATTTATGATCAGACCTTGTTGAGAAGACACTTACGTCAGGTAATACGGTACAAAGCTGTACTGAAGCAGAAGTTCCTTCCTCCACCTGTGGTTTGGGAGACTTTGTATTTGAGTCCCCACAAAGTGCTGTATGGTGTTGACCCTTATGGCATCTTTTACAGGTGCGTATTTGAGTTGCACATGTATCGGGATTATGTGACCTTATACACCTGGTGCATTTACGTAACTCCTTGAGTCGCTTTACGCGTGAAGCACGATCGGGGTAAGCTTTGCCGTTGTACATGGTGTGTTCTTCACAGAACACACATGGCCTCCAGACATTAATAGCATCTTGGGGAGTCACCGTTTTGGGTGACACATTAACTGTAGGTTTGGAGGGACCCACTGCATATGTGCCCATATTGTCTTTTTTCCACTTTGGGGAAGGGGAAGTTGTTTTAGATTTATTTGGAGTACTGTTTGTGCTCTGTTGTTTACTATTAATAGTTAAAGAAGGTTTAGATGTGTGCTTTTCCATCTGTTTTATCTCGTTGTCTTTGTATTACGGAACGAAAACCTTCGGTTATCTCCTTTACTCTCAAAGAAGATTTGTTATATAAGACAAACAACTTATCCAGTACGTCACTGGGTAATTTGCATTTCAAATGGGCTTGGATTATCCAGTCCAATTCCTCTAAATTTACCTTATTTTTAAGTGCCTTGAGCATGGACTCAAGCTCCAATCTAAAGGCTTGGAGTGAGTCAGCTGTTTCATCTGGAGGGTTAATATCAACAGCTTCTGGGTTAGAAGTCTGATAGTCCTTTCTGGCTTAGCATAATTATCCTTAAGGAGCTGTACTGCATTATCGTACCCATCATCAGTAAAGGTCAAATTACAGACAACTTTTTAACACTTCATCCTTTAAGACATCTTGCAAATATGTCAATTTTGTTGTCTTTGCTAAATTGGCATTAGAATCCACAGAATCGACAAATTTGTTCCAGAAGTTGTCCCAGCTCTCGTCCTCTGTACCAGAGAAAGTTGGGAGACTGAGTGATGGTAATTTGACTTCTGGTTGCGTCGTGTTTTGGGAAGCTGTGGCTGCAATGTTTGTAGTGGCCTTGTGTATGGTTATTAAATTGTCAAAGTGCTGTAACTTTGTATGTATAGTATCTTCGTAATCTGCGTTTTCTTGTACTACAGCGTCCATTGCCTCTTCATCGATGTTGGTAGTAGCAAGTATATCCTGATATTTCAGGATTTGTATTTGTACATGCTGATATTTGATCAGTGCAACCTTATAATGGCCTTCCAGTTCTACATAATCAACTGGAGTTTGATTACATAAATCCTCACATTTTTTGATCTGTCGGGTTAAGTGGCCCTTCATTCCAGTGTGGGTCGCTTTTACATTTTTTGCAGTAGACATAATGGCTGTATTTGCTAGCCGTGTTGCAGATGTACTAGTGCTAACCCTTGTTGAACTTTGATTTGGACTGTTTCTAGCACTTGAGCTAGAGCTGCTAGTTTCCGAACTAGAGCTGTTTATCATTTAAAAAAATACCCTATATAATCGTACACACTATAATTTGAGTGGTAACCTTGTATCAATGATGGATTTACTTCAAGTTAGCCCTTCAATATCACTCATAGTTGGCACAGAGACACAGATTAACACTCAAAGGTGAAATGATTATAGTTAAATTATTACTATAGTTATGGTAATATTATGTAGACAACACAACTTGGGTTGTCATGAATACTGCATAAAAATATGTGCTTGCTAGGTAGTAATATATGTTCAACTCTAGACAAGTGTAAAATTCTTACCCTTACACCAGGTTAGCACAATAAATTAGACTAGGTTGCTGTACAACACCAGCCTAAAATGTCTTACCCTTGTGCAAGAATTAGTTGTAAATAACGTGACATGCAGTAATTGTTACAGTAATGGTGCAATATTAAAAAGTAATGTTTAAATAAACACTTAAAATTATAAAATCATAAACATTTATGGGTAAATTAGCCTCTTATCAACCTCTTGTAATGAAAATGCACAATTGTTCTTTTGGTACAGTCCTCGGAACAATAATAGTGCTTGTTGTAAGTTCTGTTCACTATTAGCCGAGATTGGAAAGGTTAGGCAAGAAAAATGTAAAATGTATAGCAGTGTCTTCTTGCTATAATTAATGTATACGTAAATATTGTGTAAATATTGCACTAATGTTTATATAGATCCTAATCGGGATCTTGAATCTAGGTTTAAAGGACCATAATTTATGTGGGAAAATCTTAGCAAGCATTAATTGTTTTTATTCTGTGAATATTCAAATATTTATTTATTTTTTAATTGACTTTAATAATATATTATTTTTATTTGATTATTTTTCTTCTGAGTTCTTAGTAAGTTAGTTAGTTAGTTGTGAGTGGACTGTATATACTGATTCAGCTGCTAGAACTTATCACACAATTGCGGGGACAATTTGTAGCTTAAACCACTTTGAGGTGGCTCCTTCATAAACCACAAATTGTTTACCTAGTCTTTGATGTATAAATTATAAATCATACCACATATGGTGATCTAATCTACTATTGTTACAGCAAATTAAATTAATAACTACTAATACTATGTCTACAATATTGAACAAAAGGGCCTTAACTGTTCCTGTTGATGGGGCCTGCTAAGGCTGAGTATTTGTAGCATCAAATAAGGGTGTGGCCCTGTGCCTCTGAGTGCCACTTAATGGTGGCTGTCTGGAAGCCTACAAGGCTTGATGGACAGCTATTGGCTGCATTCCCTATAATTATGTTGGGAGCCAGCTGTCTGCTTCAGTAGCTTCCCTCACAATTACCTGTTTGGGATGTAAGGAATTAATAATGGTTCCCTAAACATATAAGTACAGGTATGACATGGAATAAGAGGAGCTGTGTAATGTAGAGTACGTACGTGTTAGGGATTTTCATCCCACAGTATAACCGCCTACCTATTTATGTTATATAAAATGGCCAGAATATATATACAAAATACTTGGTAAGACAGATACTGGTGTTGCTGTGGTTGTTGAGAGGCTGTTGTGCTGGTTACTCGCTTGTTGACACGTAGTCTGGGTGTCTAACATGTTATACCAGCTCACATGGAGGGAGCCATATCTACAGTGTGTTGGTTTGTTATGATTCTAGTCTACGTGACGACGCTCTAAGGAAGACGACCTCAAATTTATTTATTTATTTATGTATGCATGTACAAGAAGGTACATTGGGATTGTGAGGATACATAATATGGTAATTACAATCTTGTAAAGCCACTAGTACGCGCAGCGTTTCGGGTATTGGTCCTTAATCTAAGAAAATTTTAAGTAGGTAAATACATGCAAAATTTAAAAAAAATTATAACAGTTACAAGGCAAGAAAAAAAAGATGAGAGAAAATTGTAGGTATATTAAAGCACATAGGTAGCTCAGATTGATTGCAATGACAGCGTGAATGGTAGTTGACAAAAATTGGTAGGCACAATACAGCATATGGCTAGCACATAAATGAAGACAGCAATGAACACAATGATAAGGTTGTTTGGTTAAATACATAAAAATTAGGAGATTGGGTAACACTAGGTACAGAGCAAATTTAAAGCTCAGTGTAGGAAACTAAGAAGATGAAATTAGGTACTTTTTGGTTTTGCTTTTAAAGAAGGCAAAAGTTTGACAGCTTTTCAATTCACTAGGGAGTGAGTTCCATAGACTAGGTCCCTTAATTTGCATAGAGTGTTTACACAGATTAAGTTTGACCCTGGGGATATCAAAGAGATATTTATTTCTGGTGTGGTGATAATGAGTCCTATTAAATCTGTCCAGGGAGAGTTTCAGAGCATGGTTGGCATTTAAGAACAGGGTTTTGTAAATGTAGTTGACACAAGAGAATGTGTGGAGGGAGTTAATATTTAGCAAGTTTGGGAATTTAAACAAGGGAGCTGAGTGTTGTCTGAAAGCAGAGTTAGTTATTATTCTGATAGCAGATTTTTGCTGGGTGATGATGGGCTTAAGGAGGTTTGCAGTGGTAGACCCCCATGCACAGATACCATAATTAAGATAGGGGTAGATTAGTGCATAATATAGTGAGAGGAGGGCAGAGTTAGGAACATAATATCTTATTTTAGAGAGTATACCAACTGTCTTAGAGACTTTCTTAGTTATGTGTTGAATGTGGGTGCTGAAATTGAGTCTCTTGTCTAGGAATAGGCCAAGAAACTTGCCATCATTTTTATTACTTATGTTAATGTTGTCTATCTGTAGCTGAATTGCATTTGATGATTTGCTTCCAAATAAGATGTAGTAAGTCTTTTCTATGTTTAATGTTAGTTTGTTAGTTGTCATTCATAAGTGGACTTTTTTTTAATTCATTATTCACAACATTATTTAGTGTATGTGGGTTGAGGTCTGAATAGATAAGGGTAGTATCTCAGCAAACAAAATAGGTTTAAGGATATTAGAGACATTAGGCAGATCGTTTATATATATAAGAAATAGAAGAGGTCCTAAGATACTGCCCTGTGGCACTCCAACGGTAATTGGTAGAGTGGAAGAAGTTGTATCATTGATGGTTACACATTGGTGTTTGTCACTAAGATAGGATCGGATGTAGTCAAGGGCAAGGCCTCGGATTCCATAATGCTGGAGTTTAAGTAAGAGGTAGATGTGATTAACAGTATCAAAGGCGTTTCTTAGGTCAATGAAGAGTCCAATCAATGAAGAGTCCCACCAAATGTTTGGTGGTTCTATTTATGTTTAAGGAATAGAGAGTTAAGCTATATTCCTGTTGTTGGAAATTATATTCAGTGCTAGTGAAGACCTTTTTATTAAGTTTAAACACTAGACTGTTGTTTAAAAAGAGATGAGATATATAATATACGTCTTGTTGTATGACGTCACGGAATACCCATTCTCTTTTTCTTTATGGGGGTAACTTATGTTATTATGTGTGTCGGATTTCCGACAGCTCCTGGCACATCATGTCTGTGGAGAGTGGTGACATTTCAACAATAGAGTAGATATATTAACCTTTCATGTTGTCGTTGTGTGGACGGGGCAGGCAATACGGCGCTGCACGTGGCTGTCAAGATCAAGAACCTGGAGGCTGTCTACGCCCTTCTCCGGTACTGCCAAAACGTCTCCGTCCCCAATAAAAATGGTTTGTTCCGACACTACTTTTGTACAGCTTAAATTTAGGACATATAGCATAAGCCATCTCTTCCTTTTTGTTGTTATCTAAGATTGCTCATCTAAGTGTGACTAGGGAAGAGAGGCCTAGTTCTTCTTGCCCAGCATACTGGGCAAGTCTGTTACACTGTTGCGTTATATTGTGACATTTGTTATGTGATGACTCCCAAGTAAGGCTCGTGGTGTTGACCTTTCCCCCATCCAACTATTGAACTCTTGGCCTCAAGTAAATCACATTTTAAAGTCTTGGGATTGAATGAAAGTCTACGAAAAACCACCAGTATACTGTTGTGAACTTAATCTACATGACACAGTTTATATACAAAATTGAAAAAAACACAACAAAGTTATCCATTAATCAAGTTATCTTAAAACACTAGTCACTGCCGCTAGATGATACACTTGATACACTTGATACACTTGCTAACAGTGACAACTGGCTGCTGACTTCTTGATACACTTGCTAACAGTGACAACTGGCTGCTGACTTCTTGATACACTTGCTAACAGTGACAACTGGCTGCTGACTCCTTGATACACTTGCTAACAGTGACAACTGGCTGCTGACTTCTTGATACACTTGCTAACAGTGATAACCGGCTGCTGACTTCTTGATACACTCGCTAACAGTGACAACTGGCTGCTGACTCCTTGATACACTTGCTAACAGTGACAACTGGCTGCTGACTCTCATTGATACACTTGCAAATAAATGTGTTGAATGGAGGCTTATCGTCTCCACAGGTTAGGACCTTATTCCTCCCCAAAATCAATAATCCTCTAGTTTTCAAAGTCAATGATCAGCGAATTGAAAATTGTAGGCATTACAAATATCTCGGGGTGAATATTAATAGTGACACTGTAAGTGAACTACAGCTTAAGCTTTAAGAAAGGTTAAATCCTCTTAAAACGCTTGCTGGAAAGCACTTTGGTATAACTGTAAAATATGCCAGAATGTTCTACATGATGTTCATCAGGTCACTAGTTGACTACCAAGCCCTATACCTTATTAGTTTTTTTAGCAATAGGCTGAAAGTTTTAGAGAAAATTCAAAATGAAGCCATAATGATAATTCTTGGAGCCCCCCAAGATGCACAAGAATCATCAACATGAGGGAGGAGCTGTAACTCCCAACCATTTGTGAAAGAATAGAGCAGCTCAGTGGTACTTTCTGTGTAAGGGTGATGAGAGATCCAACATCACCCTTATTACTTAGAGAAAAACTGACTAGTGCTGTTTTTGGCCGGAAAGTGTTGCCACCGCACCAGCGGGCAACCTATATGCAAGCTGGTTGAGTAGAAGTGCTGCCAATCTCATTAAGCTGAATATTCCTATTGTATACACCGTAATAGCCAATGATATCCCATTATATGTGTACCCTGAAATACGAGTGTCTTACACGACCATCAGCAAAACGAGCAAGGAAAACCCAGCACTCCTAAAAGCAACCACACTTGAAACCATTGATTCCTTTATATTAACCTTATGGCCTCATAAACACTATGCTTACGCTGATGGGTCTGTTCAAATGTCAACAGGTCGCACTGCAGCAGCCTGTAGAATATACAAAGACATCATATGCACAAATACCACAAATGTGAGACTGAATAACTGGCCTAGCTCCACACATGCAGAATTAGCTGCACTACAACTTGCCACTAACGCACTGAAGAACAGTGAAGGAGTAATTTTCTGTGATTAAAAGTCAACTCTTCAGGCCCTTAAAAACCCAACATACAAAATAGACACTAGGAATGTTGTAACATCCATTATAAACAACAATATTAATGCAAAGAGCAAGAGTTTCAGAGTCTCATTTGTATGGATACCATCTCACATAAGTGTTGTTCAGCACGATAAGAGATAAAGCAGCTAAAACTGTACGTGATAAGCCTGAAATTGAGATGGATATGGGCATTCCAATCTCTGCTTTAAAAACCGCAATATTTCAGGAAATTGGGGTAAAACAGAGGAACAGTCGCTGACATTCGAAGCCCAGAAACAGGAGGATAAGACCTATGACATGTTTAGAACTGAGAACTATATGTACGGGCAGCATTAAATATCCACTAGACAGTGTGACTTTGTAATTGCCAGAATTTGGCTGGGATATCGATTTCTATGGCAGGTGGCTCCAGGTAATGAGTCCCCCAATGGTGAACATTCCAATTGTAAACTATGTGAACAAGAGCTGAGACATACTCTCCAACACTATATCTGTGATTGCCCTGTTGTAAGTGACTTCAGACCAAATGGTATGAGGGACTTTGAGCTCTGTAATTACATCATACACTAAGAAATATTGGAAGATATTCTTGTGCTGTGCCCAGATTTTACCAGTGAAGGCTAATAGATCAGTCTAACATTTCATGTTCTCTCCTAATTCCATGTATAACTAACCATTCTGTGAGATGAGGATATTAGATGAACGTATAGCTAGTTTTTTATCTGCACTGTGTAATCTTTCATAAAGAATAGGGTAGCAGCACATTGTTGTGTATGCCTAAGGGTGTTCACAAAAACAATCAGTAACATTCATATAATATACACATAGTAATTTACAAGTGTGTGTATGTATGGTATTATATCAATAGTCATGCTCAATAGTCATGCAAGGTACAAAACTCATATGATGATTAGTTCCTTTAATGCACAGTCTTTACCTCCAGGAAGTACAGCACTTGATCTCGTCCTTCCTGGAAACTCCACGAGGAAAGACGCTTCAGGCTACCCTAACGACAACTTCCTGAGAGAGCTTCTCTTTCCTCGTAAGTAAACACCATTAATTGTAGGACCAGGCGTGCAGTGACGAGGGTTGGTGCTGACATGGTGACCACCAACCCTCTAACAACAACATGGTGACCACCAACCCTCTAACAACAACATGGTGACCACCAACCCACTAACAACAACATGGTGACCACCAACCCTCTAACAACAACATGGTGACCACCAACCCACTAACAACAACATGGTGACCACCAACCCACTAACAACAACATGGTGACCACCAACCCTCTAACAACAACATGGTGACCACCAACCCTCTAACAACAACATGGTGACCACCAACCCACTAACAACAACATGGTGACCACCAACCCTCTAACAACAACATGGTGACCACCAACCCACTAACAACAACATGGTGACCACCAACCCACTAACAACAACATGGTGACCACCAACCCACTAACAACAACATGGTGACCACCAACCCTCTAACAACAACATGGTGACCACCAACCCTCTAACAACAACATGGTGACCACCAACCCTCTAACAACAACATGGTGACCACCAACCCACTAACAACAACATGGTGACCACCAACCCTCTAACAACAACATGGTGACCACCAACCCACTAACAACAACATGGTGACCACCAACCCTCTAACAACAACATGGTGACTACCAACCCACTAACAACAACATGGTGACCACCAACCCACTAACAACAACATGGTGACCACCAACCCACTAACAACAACATGGTGACCACCAACCCACTAACAACAACATGGTGACCACCAACCCACTAACAACAACATGGTGACCACCAACCCTCTAACAACAACATGGTGACCACCAACCCTCTAACAACAACATGGTGACCACCAACCCTCTAACAACAACATGGTGACCACCAACCCTCTAACAACAACATGGTGACCACCAACCCTCTAACAACAACATGGTGACCACCAACCCTCTAACAACAACATGGTGACCACCAACCCTCTAACAACAACATGGTGACCACCAACCCTCTAACAACAACATGGTGACCACCAACCCTCTAACAACAACATGGTGACCACCAACCCACTAACAACAACATAGTGACCACCAACCCTCTAACAACAACATGGTGACCACCAACCCTCTAACAACAACATGGTGACCACCAACCCACTAACAACAACATGGTGACCACCAACCCTCTAACAACAACATGGTGACCACCAACCCTCTAACAACAACATGGTGACCACCAACCCTCTAACAACTAACAACAAGATGGCCAGTGTTAGGTGCAAGGATTTCGAAGGCTCGTGAACAGCTGAGTAGCCCCTTAAATGCCCCAGAATCGTCCGTGCACAAGATAATTACAGGGAAGAAGGCAAGGAAAGACTATAAGCTTTCTCCAGAATTATATATAGGCACGACATACAACAAACATGTATACAGCTAAGACTAAAATATGTGACCGGTTCAGTCTTTAGGACCAATATCAAACTCAAGGCACAATATAACATGACTTAAGGCAAACACTCCACTAGAGAACACACGTAACTTGAAACACCTAAGATCACTATTCCTATAAACCAAAGTCTTAATGGCTACATTTAACTTAAATAAGCTGAGCTACGCTCGCAGGGGAGGACCTCTAATCTCTACCAACTGTCCCAACACAACTGAGGGAATGTTCCCGCGTTCCGGAACAGGTGCGCTCATAATTACCAACACTCCCGAAGCAATAGGCTTGGGAACTCAAAGATTAACCATATCTCTTTAACCCACAAACATTCACTAAAAATTTCCAAGTACAGTAATGCATGTAATTTACTTGCTCGGTTCCACAGGTAAGACATTGTGTCTACATGCCATATGAGTAGCTTAATTAATAACATGTGGATACTATAGAGTTGTTGGCAGCACTGACCGGCCAGCCTAGATACCTTAGTTAATACAAGGTCTGTTTAAAATACCCATAAAAAAACTAAAGAATAAACATACAATCACATATGATGGGAACATGAATAAGGGATTACAAAAGGTATACTCCTAACTTACTACTGTCATTACACAAGACATTTTAGTAACTTACACTTACGAGTACTTGGCAACAGAAATACCGCATGGCGAACATGTGACCTAACTGACTCAGTCTGCCAAACATAGCATGGTAGTCAACACTGAATAATAATTGTACAGGATCGTAACATACATGTACTTATACAAATTCTTAAACATAGCCGCGTTCAACAGCCTTGTTGACCAGTCCAGCAACGAGGAGGCCTGGTCGATGACCGGGCCGCGGGGACACTAAGCCCCGAAACCATTTCAAGGTAAATTAATTAATATATTTTATTTATTTATTTATGCATATACAAGAAGGTGCATTGGGATTGTGAGGATACATAATATGGTACATAATTACAATCTTGTAAAGCCACTAGTACGTGCAGCGTTTCGGGCAACATCACCTGTGTCCCCTTGTGCATGTGCCCCTTGTGTTAAATAGCCTGTCTTTATCTACCCTATCAATTCCCTTCAGAATCTTGAAAGTGGTGATCATGTCCCCCCTAACTCTTCTGTCTTCCAGCGAAGTGAGGTTTAATTCCCGTAGTCTCTCCTCGTAGCTCATACCTCTCAGCTCGGGTACTAGTCTGGTGGCAAACCTTTGAACCTTTTCCAGTTTAGTCTAATCCTTGACTAAATGTGGACTCCATGCTAGGGTTGCATACTCCAGGATTGGCCAGACATATGTGGTATACAAAGTTCTGAATGATTCTTTACACAAGTTTCTGAATGCCGTTCGTATGTTGGCCAGCCTGGCATATGCCGCTGGTGTTATCCTCTTCATATGGGCTGCAGAAGACAGGTCTGGCGTGATATCAACCCCTCAAGTCTTTTTCTTTCTCTGACTCCTGAAGATTTTCCTCTCCCAGATGATACCTTGTATCTGGTCTCCTGCTCCCTACACCTATCTTCATTACATTACATTTGGTTGGGTTAAACTCTAATAACCGTTTGTTCGACCATTCCTTCAGCTTGTCTAGGTCTTATTTGAAGCCTCAAACAGTACTCTTCTGTCTTAATCCTTCTCATAATTTTGGCATCGTCCGCAAACATTGAGAGAAATGAATCTATACCCTCCGGGAGATCATTTACATATATCAGAAACAAAATAGGACCGAGTACAGAGCCTTGTGGGACTTCACGCCAATCGGAGGTCTCACCCCTCACCATAACTCTCTGCTTCCTATTGTTTAGGTACTCCCTTATCCACTGGAGCACCATACCAGCTACACCTGCCTGTCTCTCCAGCTTATGAACCAGCCTCTTATGCGGTACTGTGTCAAAAGCTTACCGACAATCCAAGAAAATGCAAGCTGCCGAGCCCTCTCTTTCTTGCTTAATCTTTGTCACCTGGTCGAAGAATTCTATTAAGCCTGTCAGGCAAAATTTATCCTCCCTGAACCCATGTTAGCGATTTGTCACGAAGTCTCTTCTCTCCAGATGTGATACCAGGATTTTTCTCACGATCTTCTCCATCACCTTGCATGGTATACAAGTCAAGGACACTGGCTTGTAGTTCAGTGCCTCTTGTCTGTCGTCCTTTTTGTATATTGGGATCACATTCACCGTCTTCCATATTTCTGGTAGGTCTCCCGTCTCCAATGACCTACTATACACTATGGAGAGTGGCAAGCAAAGTGCCTCTGCACACTCTTTCAGTACCCATGGCGAGATCCCATCTGGACCAACAGCCTTTCTGACATCCAGATCCAGCAGGTGTCTCTTGACCTCCTATCTCGTTATTTCGAACCCTTCCAAGGCCGCCTCGTTTACTTCTCTTTCTCCTAGCACAGTGACCTCACCTTGTTCTATTGTGAACACCTCCTGGAACCTCTTGTTGAGTTCTTCACACACCTCTTTGTCATTCTCTGTATACCTGTCCTCGCCTGTTCTAAGTTTCACTAACTGTTCTTTCACTGTTGTTTTCCTTCTGATGTGACTGTGGAGTAGCTTTGGTTCGGTATTGGCTTTGTTTGCTATATCATTTTCATAACTTTTCTCTGCTTCTCTTCTCACCCTGACATACTCATTCCTGGTTCTCTGGTATCTCTCTCCGCTTTCTGGTGTTCTGTTGTTCCGGAAGTTCCTCCACGCCCTTTTGTTCAGTTTCTTTGCTTCCATACATGCCCTATTATACCATGGATTCTTCTTTTGCTTCTCGGATTTTTCCTTTTGGGCCGGGATGTATCTGCTGACTGCCTCCTGACACTTTTGGGTGACATAGTCCATCATATCTTGTACAGACTTAGCGCTGAGGTCTGTGTCCCAAGGTATTTCTGTTAGGAAGCTTCTCATCTCCTCATAATTTCCCTTTCGGTATCCCAGCCTTTTGTTTCCTAGTTCTTTTTTGGGGTAGATAATTCCTAGCTCTACCAGGTACTCAAAGTTCAATACACTGTGATCACTCATTCCCAAGGGTGCTTCCATCTTGACTTTCCTTATATCCCACTCATTTAGGGTAAATATCAAATCAAGCATTGCTGGTTCATCTTCTCCTCTCATTCTTGTTGGTTCCTTGATATGCTGGCTTAGAAAGTTTCTTGTTCCCACGTCCAGCAGCTTAGCTCTCCATGTTTCTGGTCCTACATGCGGGTCTCTGTTCTCCGAATCTATTTTCCCATGGTTGAAGTCTACCATGATTAGTAGTCCACATCCATTCCTGTTAGCAACAGAAGCTGCTCTCTCTGTTATGTTAATGGTGGCCATGTTGTTTCTATCATGTGTAATAATCAACAAAATAAAATCCAGCCCATCAACCGTGAAGAGCTCAGTCCCCCAGGGTACTGTGCTTGCTCCAGTACTTTTTCTCATCCTCATATCGGACATAGACAAGAATACAACCTATAGCACTGTATCATTCTTTGCAGATGACACTAGGATCTTCATGAGAGTAGGCAACATAGAGGACACGGCGAACCTCCAGTCAGATGTAGATCAGATCATTCTATGGGCTACAGAAAATAATATGGTGTTTAACGAAGATAAGTTCCAGCTCATGCGTTATGGAAAAAATGAAAATATAAAAACGGAAACCACGTACAAAACTCAGGCAAATCATAACATAGAACGAAAAGGCAATGTAAAGGATCTGGGTGTACTCATGTCGGAAGACCTTACCTTTAAAGAACGCAATAAAGTAGCCGTCGCAACTGCAAGAAAAATGACAGGTTGGATAACAAGAACTTTTATTGAGCGGCCTCGTATTGAGGAGCTGCCTCGTATGGGCCAATAGGCCTTCTGCAGTTACCTTTGTTCTTATGGTCTTATGTTAACTTTTCACACTAGAGATGCTATACCGATGATGATACTTTTCAAAGCGCTTGTGCTCTCTGGAGTGGAGTACTGCTGCACAATGACAGCACCTTTCAAAGCTGGAGAAATTGCTGACCTGGAGAGCGTGCAGAGATCCTTTACTGCTAGAATCCACTCAGAATCAATAACATCTAAACTATTGGGACTAAAGAGCCTAAAACTGTACTCCCTTGAGCGCAGGCGGGAGAGGTACATTATAATTTACACATGGAAAATATTAGAGGGGCTGGTCCCAAACCTGCACACAGAAATAACATCACATGAGACCAGAAGACATGGCAGGATGTGCAGAATACCCCCGTTGAAAAACAGAGGTGCAACTGGTACTCTGAGAGAGAACTCTATCAACATCAGAGGTCCGAGACTGTTCAACACGCTTCCACTGCACATAAGGGGCATAACTGGCCGACCCCCTCACAGTGTTCAAGAGAGAACTGGATAAGCACCTCCAAAGGATACCTGATCAACCAGGCTGTGACTCATACGTCAGGCTGCGAGCAGCCGCGTCCAACAGCCTGGTTGATCAGTCCGGCAACCAGGAGGCCTGGTCGACGACCGGGCCGCGGGGACGCTATGCCCCGGAAGCACCTCAAGGTAACCTCAAGGTAACCATCATATTCCTGTCTGGGTCTTCTGTCATTTCGTGGTGGATTATATATGACTACGACTATAATTTTTTGCCCTCCAGTTGTTATTGTGCCTGTTATGTAGTCACTGAAACCTTCACATCCCTGAACAACCATCTCCTCAAAATCCCAGCCTTTGTGTGTGTGTGTGTATTTGTGTTTTGTTGAGTAGGTATGCTATTCCATGTGGTGGTGGGGTAAAATATGATTATAAACTCACATACGATAGGAAGACCTTCAGGAGTGAGTGAGGGGCGCCTCCCTCCTGCAGGATGAGAGGGGGGCCGGCATTCAGCAGCAGCAGCAGCATCAGGAGTAGGTCATAAGAGGCTTATCGCGTTCTGTCCATCATCACAGACAGGTGCTTTAATACACACACACACACACACACACACACACACACACACACACACACACACACACACACACACACACACACACACACACACACACACACACACACACACACACACACACACACACACACACACACACACACACACACACACACACACACAAACACAAACACACACACACACACACACACACACACACACACACACACACACACACATACACACACCCCTCACTCCAGTATCCTCTGAGACCCCGTTACCCACCTCACATCTCACGCCCATGGAAAAGCTTCCCCCATCAGCAGAACGCTCACCAAGAAGGGAACATGAGAAGGGACAGAAGAAAGTGAGTCTCAAGGATATGTACACTAACATAGAGAGGATTACAAATAAGACAGATGACCTTGGAGAATGGGTACTTGAAGAAAACCCAGACATAATAGCACGCACAGAAACAAAGCTAACGAAAACCATAACAAACGCAGTGTTTCCACAGGCCTACTGTGTTGTGAGGAAAGAGAGAGAAGGAAGAGGAGGTGGTAGTGTAGCTCTGCTGGTAAGAAAAGGCTGAGATTTTGAGGAAATGGTTATTCAAGGCTGTGAAGGTTTCAGTGACTATATAGCAGGAACAATAGCAGCTGGAGGACAAAAAATTGTAGTCGCAGTCATATATAACCCGCCACCAAATGACAGAAGACCCAGACAGGAATATGATAGAAACAACATGGCCACCATTAACATAATAGAGAGAGCAGCTTCTGTTGCTAACAGGAATGGATCTGGACTACTAATCATGGCAGATTTCAACCACGGGAAGATTGATAGGGAGAACAGAGACCTGCATGGAGGAGCAGATACATGGAGAGCTAAGCTGCTGGACGCGGGAACAAGAAACTTTCTTAGCCAGCATATCAAGAGACCGACAAGAATGAGAGAGGAGGATGAACCAGCTATGCTTGATCTGATATTTACCCTTAATGAATGGGATATAAGGGAGGTTAAGATGGAAGCACCCTTAGGAATGAGTGATCACAGAGTATTGATCTTTGAGTACTTGGTAGAGCTAGGACTTGTCACCCCCCAAAAAGAACTAGAAAATAAAAGACTGGCATACCGAAAGGGGAATTATGAGGGGATGAGAAACTTCCTAAGGGGTATACCATGGGACACAGACCTCAGAGCTAAGTCGGTACATGATATGATGGACTATGTCACCCAAAAGGGTCAGGAAGCAGTAAACAGGTTTATACCGGCCCAAAGGGAAAAGTCCGAGAAGCAAAAGAAGAATCCATGGTTTAACAGGGCATGTATGGAAGCAAAGGTACTGAACAAAAGGGCGTGGAGGAACTTCCGAAATACCAGAACACCAGAAAGCAGAGAGAGAGAGATACCCGAGAACCAGGAATGAGTATGTAAGTGTGAGAAAGGAAGCAGAGAAAATTATGAAAAAGATATAGCAAGCAAAGCCAAGACCGATCCAAAGCTTCTCCACAGTCACATCAGGAGGAAAACAACATTGAAAGAACAGGTAATGAAACTTAGAACAGGCGAGGACAGGTATACAGAGAATGACAAAGAGGTGTGTGAGGAACTCAACAAGAGGTTCCAGGATGTCTTCACAATAGAAAATGGTGAGGTCACTGTGCTAGGAGAGGGGGCAGTAAACCAGGCGGCCTTGGAAGGGTTCGAAATTCCGAGAGATGAGATCAAGAAGCACCTGCTGGAGCTGAACGTGAGAAAGGCTGTTGGTCCAGATGGGATATCACCATGGGTACTGAAAGAGTGTGCAGAGGCACTCTGCTTGCCATCCTCCATAGTGTATAGCAGGTCACTGGAAACGGGAGACCTACCAGAAATATGGAAGACGGCTAATGTAGTACCAATATACAAAAAGGGTGACAGACAAGAGGCACTGAACTACAGGCCAGTGTCCTTAACTTGTATACCATGCAAGGTGATGGAGAAGATTGTGAGAAAAAACCTATTAACACATCTGGAGAGAAGAGACTTCGTGACAACCCATCAACATGGGTTCAGGGAGGGTAAATCTTGCCTTACAGGCTTGATAGAATTCTACGATCAGATGACAAATATTAAGCAAGAAAGACAAGGATGGTCGGACTGCATTTTTTTGGACTGTCGGAAAGCCTTTGACACAGTACACCATAAAATGTTGATGCATAAGCTGGAGAAACAGGCAGGAGTAACTGGTAGGGCGTTCCAGTGGATAAGGGAGTACCTAAGCAATAGAAAGCAGAGAGTTACAGTGAGGGGTGAGACCTCAGAATGGCGTGAAGTCACCAGTGGAGTCCCACAGGGCTCTGTACTTGGACCTATCCTGTTCCTGATATACGTAAATGATCTCCCAGAGGGTATAGACTCATTCCTCTCAATGTTTGCTGACGACGCCAAAATTATGAGAAGGATTAAGACAGAGGAGGACAGCTTGAGGCTTCAAGAAAACCTGGACAAGCTGCAGGAATGGTCGAACAAATGGCTGTTAGAGTTTAACCCAAGCAAATGTAATGTAATGAAGATAGGGGGTAGGAAGCAGGAGACCAGATACATGGTATCATTTGAGAGATGAAATACTTCAAGAGTCAGAGAGAGAGAAAGACCGGGGGTTGATATCACGCCAGACCTGTCCCCTAAAGCTCATATCAAGAGGATAACATCAGCAGCATATGCCAGGTTGGCTAACATAAGAATGGTCTTTAGAAACTTGTGTAAGGAATCTTTCAGAACATTATATACCACATATGTCAGACCAATCCTGGAGTTTGCGGCTCCAGCATGGAGTCCACATCTAGTCAAGCATAAGACTAAACTGGAAAAGGTTCAAAGGTTTGCCACCAGACTAGTACCCGAGGTGAGAGGTATGAGCTACGAGGAGAGACTACGGGAATTAAACGTCACTTCGTTGGAAGACAGAAGAGTTAGGGGGGACATGATCACCACATTCAAGATTCTCAAGGGAATCGACAGGGTTGATAAAAACAGGCTATTTAACACAAGGGGCACACGCACTAGGGGGACACAGGTAAAAACTAAGTGCCCAAATGAGCCACAGAGATATTAGAAAGAACTTTTTTAGTGTCAGAATGGTTGCCAAATGGAATGCATTAGGAAGTGATGTGGTGGAGGTTGACTCCATACACAGTTTCAAGTGTAGATATGATAGAGCCCAATTGGCTCAGGAACCTGTACACCTGTTGATTGACGGTGGAGAGGCGGGACCAAAGAGCCAGAGCTCAACCCCCGCAAGCACAACTAGGTGAGTACAACCAGGTGAGTACAACTAGGTAGTACACCAAACGCAGTGCTTCCACAGTGCTACTATGTAGTGAGGAAAGAGAGAGATGGGAGAGGAGGAGGTGGTGTAGCTTTGCTACTAAGAGAAGGTTGAAGTTCCGAAGAGATGGTAATTCAGAACTGTGAAGGTTTCAGTGACTACATATCAGGCACCATAGCAACTGGAGGACAGAAAATTATAATAGTAGTCATATATAACCCCCCACCGAATGACAGAAGTCCCAGACAAGAATATGATAGAAACAACTTGGCCACCATCAATATAATAGAGAGATCAGCTTCTGTGGCTAGCAGGAATGGATCCAGACTTCTAATCATGGGAGACTTCAACCATGGGAAGATAGATTGGGGGAACAGAGACCCACATGGAGGCCCAGACACATGGAGAGCTAAGCTGCTGGATGTGGCAACAAGAAACTTTCTAAGTCAACACGTCAAGGGACCGGCAAGAATGAGAGGAGGGGATGAACCAGCCTTGCTTGATCTGATATTTACCCTAAATGAGTCGGATATAAGGGAAGTTAAGTTGGAAGCCCCCTTGGGAATGAGTGATCATAGTGTATTGAGCTTTGAGTACCTGGTTGAGCTGGGAATTATCACCCCCAAAAAAGAACTGGGAATCAAAGGGCTGGCGTACCGAAAGGGAAACTATGAGGAAATGAATAAATTCCTATGGGATATACATTGGGACACAGAACTCGGAACCAAGTCTGTACAAGACATGATAGACTATGTCACCCAAAAATGTCAGGAGGCTGTAAGCAGGTTTGTCCCAGCCCGACAGGAAAAAACAGAGAAGCAAAGGAAAAATCCGTGGTTTAATAGGGAATGTATGAAAGCAAAGGAGCTGAACAAAAGGGCATGGAGGAGCTTCCGTAATAACAGAACACCAGAAAGTAGAGAGAGATACCAGAGAACCAGGAACGAGTATGTCAGTGTGAGATGAGCAGCTGAGAAAAGGTATGAAAATGATATAGCTAATAAAGCCAAGACTGAACCAAAGCTACTACACAGTCACATCAGGAGGAAGACAACAGTGAAAAAACAGGTGATGAAACTTAGGGTGGGCGAGGACAGGTACACAGAGAATGACAAAGAGGTGTGTGAAGAACTAAACAAAAGGTTGCAGGAGGTCTTTACAATAGAACAGGGAGATGTCACGGCGCTAGAAGAGGTGGCAGCAAACCAGGTGACCTTGGATAGGTTCGAAATTACAAGAGATGAGGTCAAGAAGTACCTATTGGAGCTGGATGTGAGAAAAGCTGTTGGGCCGGATGGAATCTCGCCATGGGTATTGAAAGAGTGTGCAGGAGCACTTTGCTTACGACTCTCCATAGTGTATAGTAGGTCACTGGAAACGGGGGACCTACCAGAAATATGGAAGACTGCTAATGTAGTACCAATATACAAAAAGGGTGACAGACAAGAGGCACTGAACTACAGGCCAGTGTCCTTAACTTGTATACAATGCAAGGTGATGGAGAAGATTGTGAGAAAAAACCTAGTAACACAACTGGAGAGAAGAGACTTCGTTACAACCCATCAACATGGGTTCAGGGAAGGTAAATCTTGCCTTACAGGCTTGATAGATTTCTACGATCAGGTGACAAAGATTAAACAAGGAAGAGAAGGGTGGGCGGACTGCATTTTTTTGGACTGTCGGAAAGCCTTTGACACAGTACCCTATAAAAGGTTGATGCATAAGCTGGAGAAACAGGCAGGAGTAACTGGTAGGGCGCTCCAGTGTACAAGGGAGTACCTAAACAATAGGAAGCAGAGAGTTACAGTGAGGGGTGAGACCTCAGACTGGCGTGAAGTCACCAGTGGAGTCCCACAGGGCTCTGTACTTGGACCTATCCTGTTTCTGATATACGTAAATGATCTCCCAGAGGGTATAGACTCATTCCTCTCAATGTTTGCTGACGACACCAAAATTATGAGAAGGATTAAGACAGAGGAGGACAGCTTGAGGCTTCAAGAAGACCTGGACAAGCTGCAGGAATGGTCGAACAAATGGCTGTTAGAGTTTAACCCAAGAAAATGTAATGTAATGAAAATAGGGACAGGAAGCAGGAGACCAGATACAAGGTATCACTTGGGAGATGAAATACTTCAAGAGTCAGAGAGAGAGAAAGACCGGGGGTTGATATCATGCCAGACCTGTCTCCTGAGGCTCATATCAAGAGGATAACAGCAGCAGCATTTGCCAGGTTGGCTAACATAAGAACGGTCTTTAGAAACTTGTGTAAGGAATCTTTCAGAACATTATATACCACATATGTCAGACCAATCCTGGAGTATGCGGCTCCAGCATGCAGTCCATATCTAGTCAAGCATAAGACTAAAATGGAAAAGGTTCAAAGGTTTGCCACCAGACTATTACCCGAGCTGAGAGGTATGAGCTACGAGGAGAGACTTCGGGAATTAAACCTCACTTCGTTGGAATACAGAAGAGTTAGGGGGGACATGATCACCACATTCAAGATCGTCAAGGGAATCGACAGGGGTTGATAAAGACAGGCTGTTTAACACAAGGGGCACATGCATTAGGGGACACAGGTGGAAACTAAGTGCCCAAATGAGCCACAGAGATATTAGAAAGAACTTTTTTAGTGTCAGAGTGGTTGACAAATGGAATGCATTAGGAAGTGATGTGGTGGAGGCTGACTCCATACACAGTTTCAAGTGTAGATATGATAGAGCCCAATAGGCTCAGGAACCTGTACATCTGTTGATTGACAGTTGAGAGGCGGGACCAAAGAGCCAGAGCTCAACCCCAGCAAGCACAACTAGGTGAGTACACACACACACACGCACAAATAGGTGAGTACACACACACAGACACACACAATAATGGTTTAATAGACAGTGTCAGGAAGCAAAAGTGAGAAGCAGGAGGGAGTGGTGAAAGTACAGAAGACAAAGGACAGAGGACAACAGGATTAGATGTAACAGAGCTAGGGATGATTACATTAACATAAGACGAGTGTCGGAAAGAAATTATGAGAATGACATTGCAATCAAAGCGAAAATGCAACCTAAATTACTACATAGCCATACAAGAAGGAAGATGTCGGTAAATGACCAAGTGACAAGATTGAGGAAAACAGAAGGGGCATATACAGAAAGCGACAAGGAAATCTGTGAGGTACTGAATGCAAGTTTCCATGGAGTGTTCACAACCGAGCCTGAGTGGCTCCCATTGTTAGAAGAGATGACCCTAGACGGAAGACTATCAGATATAGAGGTGACAGCAGAGGAGGTAATGAAACAGTTGACAACGCTGGATGCAACTAAAGCGGTTGGACCAGACAAAGTATCACCGTGGATACTAAAAGAGGCAGTGCAGGCTCTCAGCGTGCCTCTGGCAATGATCTTTAATGAGTCACTAATGTCGGGAAAATTGCCCAGTTGCTGGAAGGAGGCCAATGTCGTACCGATTTTCAAGAAAGGTGATAGGGAGGAGGCACTTAACTACAGACCCGTATCACTGACAAGCATCCCCTGCAAAATACTTGAAAGAATAATTAGGCTAAGACTTGTTGAGCACCTGGAGAGCATTGGGTTTGTAAACAAGCACCAACATGGGTTCTGGACAGGGAAATCATGCCTAACAAACCTTTTAGAATTCTATGACAAAGTAACAAGGATAAGGCAGGACAGAGAAGGCTGGGCAGACTGCATATTTCTTGACTGCCAAAAGGCTTTTGATACAGTACCGCACATGAGACTGCTTTACAAACTTGAGAGGCAGGCAGGAGTAAGCGGAAAGGCCCTAGCATGGGTGAGGAACTACCTAACAGGAAGTAGCCAGAGGGTAATGGTAAGGGGCGAGAAGTCGGACTGGCGAACAGTAACAAGTGGAGTACCTCAAGGATCGGTGCTGGGCCCAATCCTCTTTCTAATTTACGTAAATGATATGTTTACAGGAGTGGAATCATACATGTCAATGTTTGCGGATGACGCAAAATTAATGAGAAGAGTTGTGACAGATGAAGATTGTAGGATCCTCCTAGAGGACTTAAACAGGTTGAAGAGATGGTCAGGGGAATGGCTACTGAAGTTCAACACCAGTAAATGTAAAGTTATGGAAATGGGATCAGGTGATAGACGAGCAAAAGGACTGTACACAATGAAGGGGAATTGCCTACCTGTAACGATTCGAGAAAGAGACCTGAGAGTGGATGTGACACCTAATCTAACTCCTGAGGCACATATAAATAGGATAACGACAGCAGCGTACTCTATACTGGCGAAAATTAGAACGTCATTCAGAAACCTAAGTGAGGAGGCTTTTAGCGCGCTTTACACTGCCTACGTGAGACCAGTCTTAGAGTATGCCGCGCCATCATGGAGCCCCACCTGAAGAAACACATAAGGAAACTAGCGAACGTTCAGAGGTTTGCGACGAGGCTTGTACCAGAGTTACGAGGGATGGGATATGAAGACCGTCTGAGGGAACTGAACCTTACGACACTAGAGAAAAGAAGGCAGAGAGGAGATATGATAGGAACATATAAAATACTCAGGGGAATTGACAAAGTGGGAATAGATGAAATGTTCACACATAATAATAACAGAACGAGGGGACATGGGTGGAAACTGGAAACTCAGATGAGTCACAGAGATGTTAGGAAGTTTTCTTTTAGCGTGAGAGTAGTGGAAAAATGGAATGCACTTGGAGAACAGGTTGTGGAAGAAAACTCTTATTCATAATTTTAAAATTAGGTATGATAGGGAAATGGGACAGGAGTCATTGCTGTAAACAACCGATGGCTGGAAAGGCGGGATCCAAGAGCCAATGCTCGATCCTGCAAGCACAAATAGGTGAGTACAAATAGGTGAGTGAGTATGCACACACACACACACACACACACACACACACACACACACACACACACACACACACACACACTGACAGAAGACCCAGTCAAGAGTACGAAAACAACAACATGGCAGTTAACACTACAATTGAGAGGGCAGCCTCTGCTGCCTGTAGAAATAGATCCCACCTGCTCATCATGGGGGACTTCAATCACGGCAGGATTGATTGGGAGAACAAGGAACCGCATGGAGGCGAGGATACGTGGAGAGCCAAACTACTGGAGGTGGTGACTAGAAACTTCTTAACCCAGCATGTCAGAGAACCCACAAGGATGAGAGGAAATGACGAACCAGCGAGACTCGACCTAGTCTTCACCCTGAACGACTCTGACATAAGAGAAATCGGTTTTGAGGCCCCACTAGGAATGAGCGACCACAGTGTATTGGTGTTTGAGTACCTGATTGAAGAAGGGCTATTGAACTCGAGGAGGGATACCGAAACCAAAAGGTTAGCATACCGAAAGGGAAACTATGAGGAGATAAGAAAATTCCTAACAGATATAGCATGGGAAACATAGCTCAGGGAAAAGACGGCCCAAGATATGATGGACTACATCACGCAAAAATGCAAGGCCGCAGCAAACAAGTTTGTCCCAGTCCAAAAGGAAAACAGTGAAATGTAGATGAGAAACCCATGGTTTAATCAGAGATGTAGGCTAGCTAAGCAGCAAAGTAAAAGGGCATGGAGAAACTATAGGAATAACAGGACACTGGAGAGCAGAGAAAGATACCAGAATGCCAGGAATGAATATATTAGGATGAGAAGAGAGGCAGAAAGACAATACGAAAATGACATCGCAAGCAAGGCAAAGACTCAGCCTAAATTGCTGCATAGCCACATCAGGAGAAAAACAACAGTAAAGGAACAGGTTATGAAATTAAGGATAGGGGCAGAAGGATTCACTACAAACGACAAGGAAGTGTGTGAGGAACTAAATAAGAAATTCCAAGAGGTCTTCACCTTAGAGCAAGGAGAAATCCAAGAGATAAGAGAGGGAATAGCTAACCAGGAACCACTGGAAGAGTTTGAGATTACCAGCGGGGAAGTAAGGAAGTGTTTACTAGAGTTGGATGTGACAAAGGCTATAGGCCCAGATGGAATCTCCCCTTGGATACTAAAGGAAGGAGCAGAAGAACTGTGCCTCCCACTCTCCATAGTGTATAACAAATCACTGGCAACAGGGGAACTGCCAGAAATTTGGAAAGCAGCTAACGTAGTCCCGATATACAAGAAAGGGGATAGACAGGAGGCACTGAATTACAGGCCAGTGTCCCTAACTTGCATACCATGGGCCTCGTAGGGCCTGGTGGATAGCGCGCAGGACTCGTAATTCTGTGGCGCGGGTTCGATTCCCGCACGAGGCAGAAACAAATGGGCAAAGTTTCTTTCACCCTAAATGCCCCTGTTACCTAGCAGTAAATAGGTACCTGGGAGTTAGTCAGCTGTCACGGGCTGCTTCCTGGGGGTGGAGGCCTGGTCGAGGACCGGGCCGCGGGGACACTAAAGCCCCGAAATCATCTCAAGATAACCTCAAGATAACCATGCAAGATGATGGAGAAGATTGTGCGAAGAAAGCTAGTGGAGCACCTGGAGCGAAAGAACTTTGTAACACAGCATCAACATGGATTCAGGGATGGCAGGTCCTGCCTCACAGGGTTACTTGAATTCTACGACCAGGCAACAAAAATAAGGCAAGAAAGAGAAGGGTGGGCGGACTGCATATTTTTGGATTGTCAGAAAGCCTTTGATACAGTGCCACACAAGAGGCTAGTGAAAAAACTGGAGATGCAGGCTGGAGTGAAAGGGAAGGTACTCCGTTGGATACAGGAGTACCTAAGTAACAGGAGACAACGAGTCAGTGTGAGGGGTGAGGTCTCAGATTGGCGAGACGTTACGAGTGGAGTACCGCAGGGGTCGGTCCTTGGACCTATACTGTTTCTGATATATGTAAATGATCTCCCAGAGGGTATAGAATCGTTTCTCTCAATGTTTGCCGATGATGCAAAAATTATGAGGAGGATTGAAACTGAGGACGATAGTAAGAGGCTACAAGATGACCTAGACAGACTGAGTGAATGGTCCAACAAATGGCTGTTGAAGTTCAACCCGAGTAAATGCAAAGTAATGAAAATAGGCAGTGGAAATAGGAGGCCAGATACAGGATACAGAATAGGAGATGAAGTACTTAATGAAACGAACAGAGAGAAAGATCTAGGAGTTGATATCACACCAAACCTGTTGTGGGATATTTGGGTTTGATTCTGATTAATTAATAATTAAAGTAGTAAATTAAATTACGAAGGACCACCCGCTTTTAAAGTAAAGAGGAAAACTGAGAATTTCAGATCATTAGATAAAATTCTAGAGAAAACCAGTGACTATGGATATGACTAGAAAGTATGATCATAAGAATAATTAATGGACTGTATTATTAAAACCAAACCTCAAACACCTACATTGGGGGGTTATTACTGGAGGTCAGTACGTCCAGGAATCAGTGTGGTTCGTTCACTAATTCTATTAATAATAATCTAATCCTATAATTAATGTAGAATATAATATTATTCATACAAAGAAGAACATGAATATGAGCATAATAATGAATTACAGTAAATCACACATTATGTTGAAAACATTCTGAATGTATCAAATTGCAATGTTATGAGTAAAAGAAATAAGCCTTAGCTGGTAATAGATTCCTTTAGATAACCCTGGCAGTCCTCTTAATCTCCAAGTCTGGTACACCGACGTCAGACACGGTTAACATGGAGAAGACAGCATGAGGAATTCGTCTCTCGAGCTGCAAAATAAATAACTACCAGTAGCAATTGATTTAACTACTCAATACATATTCAAGATTATTGATATCTACAGAGAAATTTCTAATCACCTGTTATTAGGTGTTGTCGTGCCGCGTGACGCGCAATCACCCCGCTATTGTTAAACCTGTAAATGATGCATCAAATAAAAGGTACTTAGCTGTGGGCACTGTGTAAGTATTAAGATTGCCGTAATTTCGCATCCCAGGCTCCGGTGAACCTATCCTGGATTGATGCGTTTCAAGTTGGCTGATCACGTGTCGTCAGGAACCAAGTCTAGGGGTCCCTTATTTAACACCAGCACTAGTTGAAGATATTATCTGCAAGGTCGTTCACGCCTCACAGTGGCGGCTTTCATCTGTAGATAGACACACGTGTCCTATTTACTGGACAATGGCGTCTTTTGTGCGTACGTTAAGCGCAGGTCTGCCTCTCTTCGGTTCCCCACGTGTACGCGTCCCGACTCCCTCACCGAGTGAGCATGGCGTCGCGTCCCTCCCCCCACGCCGAGTCGACGTTCATTACACAAATTATTGGCATGAACATTAATATTTCTCGCATTCGCGCTTGAAACTCTAAAGACTGGACGGGTTTATTATTTAGAGGAACGAAATATTATTATTTAACTATTTAAGAATAGTAAATATATAAGGGAGAGGAATTAATGTCTCCCCATAGCATTCATTGATGACGTTAACACTATCGCGAGGTAGACGGTATAATTCTAACGCTCTATTCGGCTTTTAGTTAGAAAACAATTCGTCTGCAATCAGTTGTCATACAGAATGCTTTAATTATGGAGAATCGTATTTAATTCTCACACAAATTGTATATAATGTGTTTTACTGTAAAGAAATCTGACGCAATACTAGCGTTAGATGACGTGAGAATTCTAGCCTAATGCACAGATGAATTATTAGTACAGGAGAATTCTACGAGTTGTTAATTTTACTTACTACAATATTAATATGATTAGTAATAAGTAATGAGAATACAACAATGTTGTATTCGATGTTGGAAATATCCAACATAACTCCGGGGGGGGATTCCCAGGGTCGCAGTGTACTGTGTTGTACTGACCTATCCCGAAGTAAAATTAAGATTAATACATTAGTATGTTAGTATGTTAGTACACACATAACGAACGTCCCGGATTTATCAAGGACTTACAAGAACTTGAGTCTTGCTATTTACATGTCAACTGAAACATGTTGTTTGTAGCCTACACGATATTTATAGAATTCAACTCTCACAATTTAAACTAACAGAATCTACAGTGATGCGATATCTTGGGTCATAGTGACGTGTAATGTTTCGTTACGTGATATCACATCGTAGTTTCATCACAGTTTTCTCAGTGGGATGTGAAAGAAATTATTCTTCTTCAGAGTTGTAATAGGCTTGCAGTTTCCCTTAGTGGAAACATGCATGAAATATTGAAACATTAAATGATTAAGTTATCGTTAATCAGGAACACTCTAAAGCTCACAATAAACTCAACAACTAGGGTCGCAGTGACATGTAATGGTGTATTACGTAGCTGCTGAATCGTAGGTAAACTCAGAATAAGTTCCTAAGAACTGATAACACTATTGTATGATTATACAGTAAAGTATTATTAGTCATTCAAGATCAAGGAGACTATGACACTACAGTAAGGTCACTGTCTAGGGTCGCTGTGACTTGTAACTATTGAGTTACTAGACAATAACATCACGCAGCATCACGATCACCTCAAATTCAAATGAGGAAGTTGAATTTAATGTGCACTGCCGTGCAGTAGTCATGCTGACTGATGGTACAAATAATTTGCTAACTAGCTAAATAATAGAAAGTAGAGAACTGAAAAGTTTATTCATTAAAATCAAGGAAAATTCTGAGCCGACAGTGAGATTAGTAGCCTAGTCATTCTGACTTATGAGCTAATTAAATGGTAGCTCATAGGCTTGACACTGTAAACTGGTTAGTACGAAATCACCTTTACATGAATTTGAGTTTATTAAATCAGTCTCTATAAGTATAGTCAACTGTAATTAATGGTGAGTACAGATTAGGCTAGTACTCAGTTGACACTAACTAAAGTCCCTAAGCCTACCTAAATAAATGGTTTGAATTTCTAACCTACCTAAGTAAGGGACTAAGCTAATTGTGAGCAAAATGTACTCGAATTAACATTGTGAGCAGTATTAAGCTCATTAACAGGTCGAGTCATATTGAACTCGTGAACATGGTGAGCTGTATTGAGCTCGTCAGCAGTGCTGACAGGGTGAGTTACAGTGAACTCGTCAACAGTGTTGACAGGGTGAGCTACATTGAGCTCGTCAGCAGTGCTGACAGGGTGAGCTACAGTGAACTCGTCAACAGTGTTGACAGGGTGAGCTACAGTGAGCTCGTTAGCTAGTGCTAACAAGGTGAGTTACAGTGAACTCGTCAACAGTGTTGACAGGGTGAGCTACATTGAGCTCGTCAGCAGTGCTGACAGGGTGAGCTACAGTGAGCTCGTTAGCAGTGCTAACAGGGTGAGTTACATGGAACTCGTCAACAGTGTTGACAGGGTGAGCTGCAGTGAGCTCGTCAGCAGTGCTGACAGGGTGAGCTACAGTGAGCTCGTTAGCAGTGCTAACAGGGTGAGTTGCAGTGAACTCGTCAACAGTGTTGACAGGGTGAGCTACATTGAGCTCGTCAGCAGTGCTGACAGGGTGAGCTACATTGAGCTCGTTAACAGTTAACAGGGTGAGTTCAGTGAACTCGTCAACAGTGTTGACAGGGTGAGATACAGTGATCTCGTCAGCAGTGCTGACAGGGTGAGCTACATGGAGCTCGTTAACAGTTAACAGGGTGAGTTCAGTGAACTCGAATTAACGAGGTGGAGCTTTGTCATTCAGTTATCATGGCGAGCAATATTAAGCTCGTGCGCATGGTGAACGAGCACTCATAATATTACGTTAATTCTAAGGTGAGCTATGTTAAGCTCATGAAGCATGTTAATTAACAATGCTAATGTTTAACGGTAATGCATTAAACATATTAGTTCTCTGAAAATTCACTTACCTATTAGTAAGTTTGCAAGTTTGTTCGTGTTGCGCTCCTACACTAAATAAGCAGAAACGAAAGAAAAACAACTCAAACAATTAATGCAAGTATTTATCACTAACTCTTAGTGCAGAAAACATGGTATTAAGAAGGTTTTCTTGGCAAACCTTTAAGCGCAAGTATAGTGGACCAGTGGTCCTAGTGAATTTATAATTAAATTCAGGAAATGCCAGTGGCATTGAGTGCTAGATTCTCTAGCCTAACATGATTAATTCCTAGGGAGTACTAGTTTCTCTAGCCTAACATTACAATTTAACTAGGAAGACTGAGTGTGGTCAATTACTACTTGTCGAGAATAATTCTAGCTCTGCAGTGAATTCAATAGTTTGGTCGCTGTGACTTGTACTTGTTTGAGTACGGACCATTGATTTTCACTGAGAGCTATGAAACATCTCGGCGAGTATCAATTGTACTACATTCAATCTGAGTTTATTACTCAGCTGTATTTCTCCCTTTAGCTTGCTGCTGGAGAATTGATTTACTGCTGACTAATTTATTATTGTTGGCAGGTTTAGGCTTGTTCACATTCAGAACTTTACCAGTAAGTAAGTAGCCTCCTGCAGATTGGAGCATATTCATTCCCAATCGTTTAACATGTCCAGTTATGAACTGGTAATAGTAGTCGGCTCCTACTAGTACATCTACATTATTAAGGCGGTCAGACATTAATTTGTTGTCAGCCAATTTAATTTCACGTTCCTGCAGGAAGTGGGCTGTGTACCCCAGACCCTTAATATTTAAGTCTAAAGGTATTTGATCTACAACAATGGCTTGGACAGCCTTGGCTTGACTACCTAGTCGTACAAGCGGTTGAACTACTGTGTATTCATGGGTTCCTCGATTTATCATGGACCCTGACAAGTTTAATTTTACCTGTCCTATTGGTTGTAAATTAAGTGCCTCTGCTGCCCTTTGAGTAATGAAAGTTCTCTGGGAACCTTGATCAAATAATCCACGTATGGTGATCTTGGTTCCTCTGTTCTTCACTTGAAGTTGGGCAGTAGGCAAAGCAGCATCCACTTGAGATGCTTGGGAAGTTACGCTGTACACATCTCGCACCTTGCAGCACTGTACTGGTGTAGATTCTCTACGTCCTATTCTAGGATTGACATAGTTAGTCCTAACTAATTTGCACAGTGCAGCATGATGCTTGCCCCTTCTACACCTATTGCAGGTGTTCAGTGGGGTGTCACAGCTGTTAACATTATGTGGTTTGAGACACCTAGTACATTTGTGTAAATGTTTGAGTCGTCTGACTCTTGTGTCTCTATTAGGATAATTAGTACATTTGTACAGAGAATGTTTTTGATTGCAAAACAAACACATTCCCCATCCTGCAGATCGTTTAGGTGTTACCGGTTTAGGTAAAACAGTATTAGCAGGTTGTGATGGTTTTGCTGCTTGCATTTGCTTGTTATTTATTCTCTTGTGAGTACTTGGTGTACTCTGGGGAACCATTAACAGGCTCTTGGGAGTGCTCTTTGGACTATTAGGTCTCTTAGGAGCACCTGTGGGACTCTTAGGCCTCACTGATGAATCAGTATTTAACTGATTGTTGTTACATTGAGTATTAGCACCTTGGTTACCTAGTGACAGTGTCACTTTAGGAGTTTCAGGCAAGGAAACTGATGTAGGTACAGTTTTGGTGCATTCAGATTTAGCATTAATTGCTTGGTCTGCTGTATGATTGCTCATATTACGCAAACCTGTAAATATATCCTGCATTGACAGGGTATTACCATTCTGGCATACATATAATTTATTAAGTGTGTCACCAGACAATTTTCTTTGGATGATAATTTTAGTCATCCACTCAGTAGTTGGGTGATCCACCTCTTTACTGAAAGAATTTATCAGAGTCTCAAGCTGAAAACTAAAAGCTTGTAAAGAGTTAACTGATTGTTCTGGTGAAGATAAATTTAATAATTGGTGCACAAGGTTTATAATAGTCTTCTCATTGTCAGCACTTACTTTAGAAGGCTGTTGTGAGCAATTGTGACCATTACTTGTGTTGCTTAAGGCTTCTTGTTTAGCCTCAGTTTTGATTACAGCTTCGGCTGCTGCTGCAGCATTAGCTTTATCATTTTCTGGTTCAGATTCACTGATCATTCCAGCTTCACTTGTTTCATCTGCAGCTTCACTTGTTTCTCTGGGTTCTGGTGATAAGCTAGTTAATTCAGTAGCATTATGTATTGAACTTATAGAATCCAGGGAACATTGAGAAGAGTGGTCTGAAGTTTGATCAGACTCTGTAAACAAATCATCACATGAAGCTGTATTAGATGAGAGGTTAGAAAATGAAGGTTGATCTTCAGTTGTTGATCTTGTATAGTGATCAGCATTGATTAGAGGATTCTCCTCGTCTTGATTTAGCTCAAGTATTTCATCTGAGCTGAGTGTTAACTTGGATACAGGTCTATTAATGATCTGATCCACCCACTCGGGAATATCTTGCTTCGCAAGCACCTCCTTATATCGGTCTAAACTGGTTTGAACAGAATGTTCATAGTTATCGAGATCAGATTCTGTTAGACGTAAGTGGTCTGAGACAGTATGACCGGCTTGGAGTAAATTCCTGTGGGTCTCGATTACAGTCTTGATGTAGTCATATTTTTGGCTGGCGATCCTTATGGAACTTGCTAGTCTGTAGACGTCACCTGGGTCAGTTTCGACACAGAAATGACATTTCACAAGCAGTTTTCCTAAAGGAGCTTGAAGAGCTGTCAAGAATCTTGCATTCCTTTCTAAAGGATTCATTCTTGCGGTAAATTGAGCCTGATAGGGCTTATGTAGCTAGTGGTATAGCTATAATCTGCTCCTTGATGCAGAGCAGGTATAATTATTGACAGCCTGATAAGGCTTATGTAGCTAGTGGTATAGCTATAGTCTGCTCCTTGATGTAGAGCAGGTATAATTATTGACAGCCTGATAGGGCTTATATAGCTAGTGGTATAGCTATGGTCTGCTCCTTGATGTAGAGCAGGTATAAGTATTGACAGCCTAATGTTTCTTGAGGCTGGTTGTAATTTACCTCATTTAGAGGTTAGCTACCTACCTAATAATAAGCAACTAAGATTTGAGTGGTACCTTGGTCTCACTACAGGTGTTCCTCAGCTTAGCTCTTCTAAATCAGCCTCGGATGGGTAGTGGACTTACAGTAACACTCAAAGACATACATAGAAATATGCAATAAAATAATTACACAATAAATGGTTAATCCCACCCTTCATAGGGTCAGCACAAAAGAATAATATATGTGTCACTAACTAGCTCAAGCCTAGTCGTGAGAATTTCTACTTGAGAAACTACAACTATATTTAGTCTGTGCTTGTGCCAATTTCAACACAATCACAGCCTAAATTGCTACCTACCTAAGGTTGGCAAAGATTATATTATGGTGCAGTAATGTGCAAATAATTGTGCTGTGTTTTGGGGTTTTTTGTATTTTATATAATATACACTTGTGTAATTATGTGCATAAGAAATTAAATGAACACAAAAGAATTAATTGTGTTTGGCAAGTATTCTACTGCCGTAAATATTATCTAACTCCTAAATGTACTCCTAATTGTGGAATAAAATGTTATCAGGGTTAGTAATGATTAACTAATATGAGATCAGTAATTTATATTAGTATACTGGATCCCTAAATGTTAATGATCCACTGACTTGAGTGAACCAGTAACTTTAACATGGATTCAGGCTATAATGGACAGTCTGCTGACAGCCATGTATTGAAACATTGGTATAGCCTAAATGGTTAACACTTAATTGGTGTTAGTGATTAATATAAGGTTATGAGCTGTTGCTCTTGGTGACCTAAGGATTCTACTTCAGTATGAAGTGTAGGTCTAAATGTTGTGGGTACTTGGTTATGACCCACTAAAGCTATGTATAAGGTAGCTATGTTAGTGTGATCTAGACTAACTGATGTGTTACACTGTTAGTTGACACAATTAATTAAATAGTTAGTTTAGCTTCTATCACACAAGGATTAGTTATTAATGGTTAATATTTTAATTATAAATTTAATGCCTATCCGGTTCGATAAGGACCATATTGTGGGATATTTGGGTTTGATTCTGATTAATTAATAATTAAAGTAGTAAATTAAATTACGAAGGACCACCCGCTTTTAAAGTAAAGAGGGAAACTGAGAATTTCAGATCATTAGATAAAATTCTAGAGAAAACCAGTGACTATGGATATGACTAGAAAGTATGATCATAAGAATAATTAATGGACTGTATTATTAAAACCAAACCTCAAACACCTACATTGGGGGGTTATTACTGGAGGTCAGTACGTCCAGGAATCAGTGTGGTTCGTTCACTAATTCTATTAATAATAATCTAATCCTATAATTAATGTAGAATATAATATTATTCATACAAAGAAGAACATGAATATGAGCATAATAATGAATTACAGTAAATCACACATTATGTTGAAAACATTCTGAATGTATCAAATTGCAATGTTATGAGTAAAAGAAATAAGCCTTAGCTGGTAATAGATTCCTTTAGATAACCCTGGCAGTCCTCTTAATCTCCAAGTCTGGTACACCGACGTCAGACACGGTTAACATGGAGAAGACAGCATGAGGAATTCGTCTCTCGAGCTGCAAAATAAATAACTACCAGTAGCAATTGATTTAACTACTCAATACATATTCAAGATTATTGATATCTACAGAGAAATTTCTAATCACCTGTTATTAGGTGTTGTCGTGCCGCGTGACGCGCAATCACCCCGCTATTGTTAAACCTGTAAATGATGCATCAAATAAAAGGTACTTAGCTGTGGGCACTGTGTAAGTATTAAGATTGCCGTAATTTCGCATCCCAGGCTCCGGTGAACCTATCCTGGATTGATGCGTTTCAAGTTGGCTGATCACGTGTCGTCAGGAACCAAGTCTAGGGGTCCCTTATTTAACACCAGCACTAGTTGAAGATATTATCTGCAAGGTCGTTCACGCCTCACAGTGGCGGCTTTCATCTGTAGATAGACACACGTGTCCTATTTACTGGACAATGGCGTCTTTTGTGCGTACGTTAAGCGCAGGTCTGCCTCTCTTCGGTTCCCCACGTGTACGCGTCCCGACTCCCTCACCGAGTGAGCATGGCGTCGCGTCCCTCCCCCCACGCCGAGTCGACGTTCATTACACAAATTATTGGCATGAACATTAATATTTCTCGCATTCGCGCTTGAAACTCTAAAGACTGGACGGGTTTATTATTTAGAGGAACGAAATATTATTATTTAACTATTTAAGAATAGTAAATATATAAGGGAGAGGAATTAATGTCTCCCCATAGCATTCATTGATGACGTTAACACTATCGCGAGGTAGACGGTATAATTCTAACGCTCTATTCGGCTTTTAGTTAGAAAACAATTCGTCTGCAATCAGTTGTCATACAGAATGCTTTAATTATGGAGAATCGTATTTAATTCTCACACAAATTGTATATAATGTGTTTTACTGTAAAGAAATCTGACGCAATACTAGCGTTAGATGACGTGAGAATTCTAGCCTAATGCACAGATGAATTATTAGTACAGGAGAATTCTACGAGTTGTTAATTTTACTTACTACAATATTAATATGATTAGTAATAAGTAATGAGAATACAACAATGTTGTATTCGATGTTGGAAATATCCAACACCTGTCTCCTGAAGCCCACATAAAAAGAATAACGTCTGCGGCATATGCGAGGCTAGCTAACATCAGAACAGCGTTCAGGAACCTGTGTAAGGAATCATTCAGAATCTTGTACACCACATATGTAAGACCAATCCTGGAGTATGCGGCCCCAGCATGGAGCCCGTACCTTGTCAAGCACAAGACGAAGCTGGAAAAAGTCCAAAGGTATGCCACTAGACTAGTCCCAGAACTAAGAGGTATGAGTTACGAGGAAAGGCTGCGGGAAATGCATCTTACGACACTGGAAGACAGAAGAGTAAGGGGAGGCATGATCACAACCTACAAAATCCTCAGAGGAATCGACCGGGTAAACAAGGATAAACTATTCAACACTGGTGGGACGCGAACAAGGGGACACAGGTGGAAACTGAGTACCCACATGAACCACAGAGACGTTAGAAGGAACTTTTTCAGTATCAGAGTAGTTAACGGATGGAATGCATTAGGCAGTGATGTGGTGGAGGCAGACTCCATACACAGTTTTAAATGTAGATATGATAGAGCCCAGTAGGCTCAGGAATCTGTACACCAGTTGATTGACAGTTGAGAGGCGGGACCAAAGAGCCAGAGCTCAACCCCCGCAAGCACAAATAGGTGAGTACAAATAGGTGAGTACAAATAGGTGAGTACACACACACACACACACACACACACACACACACACACACACACTCACACACACACACACACACACACACACACACACACACACACACACACACACACACACACACACACAAACACACAAACACACAAACACACACACACACACACACACACACACACACACACACACACACACACACACACACACACACACTGGTACAATAGTCCCAGAGACAAGAGGGGAACCCACAACCAGCATACCAGCAACACCAGAGGGGAGGGCAACACCACCACCCCCCTCTGCATAGAAACCCTCCCTTCCCCCTCACCCTACCTGCCCCCACTCAAATGTTCACCCAACCCTCCCTTTCCCCCCATCCCATTCTGACCCTGTCACCCCTTCCCCATTCCCACCATAACCCCCCCCCTCCCGCCTTCCCCCCTCCCTGCCCCCCTCCCCTTTCATTCCATACCCTCCCTATCCCTCCTCCCCCCTCACCCCGTAACCTCCATGTCCCCCCTATCTCCTTAACCCACACCCTACCTGTCACCCCTTCCCTTGAACCCCAACCCACACCCCAAAATCCTGTGAGACCCTGCAAACCACCTCACAGATCTTCTCACCCAGGGAACAGCTTTCCACACCAGCAGAATGCTCGCCAAGAAGGGGACAAGAAAATGAACAGAAGAAAGTGAGTCTCAAGGCAATGTACACTAACATAGATGGGATTACAAATAAAACAAGTGAACTTGGAGAATGGGCACTAGAAGAAAACCCAGATGATAGCACTCACAGAAATAAAACTAACGAAAACCATAACAAACGCAGTGTTTCCACAGGGCTACTATGTAGTGAGGAAAGAGAGAGAAGGGAGAGGAGGAGGTGGTGTAGCTTTGCTGATAAGAAAAGGTTGGAGTTTTGAAGATATGGTAATTCAGAACTGTGAAGGTTTCAGTGACTACATATCAGGCACCATAGCAAATGGAGGACAGAAAGTTATAGTAGTAGTCATATATAACCCCCACCGAATGACAGAAGACCCAGACAGGAATATGATAGAAACAATTTGGCCACCATCAATATAATGGAGAGCGCAGCTTCTGTTGCTAGCAGGACCGGATCCAGACTACTAATCATGGGAGACTTCAACCATGGTAAGGTAGATTGGGGGAACAGAGACTCACATGGAGGACCAGACACTTGGAGAGCTAAACTGCTGGATGTGGCAACAAGAAACTTTCTAAGTCAACACGTCAAGGGACCGACAAGAATGAGAGGAGGGGATGAACCAGCTATGCTTGATCTGATATTTACCCTAAATAAGTCGGATATAAGGGAAGTTAAGTTGGAAGCCCCCCTGGAAATGAGTGATCATTGTGTATTGAGCTTTGAGTACCTGGTTGAGCTAGGAATTATCACCCTCCAAAAAGAACTGGGAAACAAAGGGCTGGCGTACCGAAAGGGAAACTATGAGGAGATGAATAAATTCCTAAGGGATATACATTGGGACACAGAACTCAGAACCAAGTCCGTACAAGACATGATGGATTATGTCACCCAAAAGTGTCAGGAGGCTGTAAGCAGGTTTGTTCCAGCCCGACAGGAAAAAACAGAGAAGCAAAACCCTTTAGAAGTAAGAGAAGTAAGTAGAAGTAAGAATTCGTGGTTTAATAGGGAATGTATGAAAGCAAAGGAGCTGAACAAAAGGGCATGGAGGAACTTCCTTAATAACAGAACACCAGAAAGTAGAGAGAGATACCAGAGAACCAGGAACGAGTATGTTAGTTAGTCCCACAGGGCTCTGTACTCGGACCTATCCTGCTTTTGATATACGTAAATGATCTCCCAGAGGGTATAGACTCATTCCTCTCAATGTTTGCTGACAACGCCAAAATTATGAGACTGATTAAGACAGAGGAGGACAGCTTGAGGCTTCAAGAAAACCTGGACAAGCTGCAGGAATGGTCGAACAAATGGTTGTTAGAGTTTAACCCAAGCAAATGTAATGTAATGAAGATAAGGGTAGGAAGCAGGAGACCAGATACAAGGTATCATTTGGGAGATGAAATACTTCAAGAGTCAGAGAGAGAGAGAGAGAGAAAGACCTGGGGGTTGATATCACGCCAGACCTGTCCCCTAAAACTCATATCAAGAGGATAACATCAGCAGCATATGTCAGGTTGGCAAACATAAGAACGACCTTTAGAAACTTGAATAAGGAATCTTTCAGAACATTATATACCACATATGTCAGACCAATCCTGGAGTATGCGGCTCCAGCATGGAGTCCATATCTAGTCAATCATAAGACTAAACCGGAAAAGGTTCAAAGGTTTGCCACCAGACTAGTACCCGAGCTGCGAGGTATGAGCTACGAGGAGAGACTACAGGAATTAAACCTCACTTCGTTGGAAGACAGAAGAGGTAGGGGGGCATGATCACCACATTAATGATTCTCAAGGGAATCGACAGGGTAGATAAAGACAGGATATTCAACACAAGGGGCACACTCATTAGGGGACACAGGTGGAAACTGAGTGCCCAAATGAGCCACAGAGATATTAGAAAGAACTTTTTTAGTGTCAGAGTGGTTGACAAATGGAATGCATTAGGAAGTGATGTGATGGAGGCTGACTCCATACACAGTTTCAAGTGTAGATATAATAGAGCCCAATAGGCTCAGGAACCTGTACACCTGTTGATTGACGGTTGAGAGGCGGGACCAAAGAGCCAGAGCTTAACCCCCGCAAGCACAACTAGGTGAGTACACACACAGACACACACACACACACACACACACACACACACACACACACACACACACACACACACACACACACACACACACACACACACATGAGATTCAGAGATTACATAACAGGAACTATAACAATGGGTGTACCTAAGATAATAGTGGCAGTCATTTACAACCCTCCCCTAAATGACAAAAGACCTAGACAGGAGTTTGATAGGAACAACATGGCAACCATTAATATAATAGAGAGAGCAGCTTCAGTTGCCTGCAGGAATGGCTCAAGACTCTTAATCATGGGTGATTTCAACCATGGAAAGATAGACTGGGAGAATGGGGACCCACATGGTGGTGCAGATACGTGGCGAGCTAAACTCTTGGAAGTGGCAACAAGGAATTTTCTGAGCCAGCATGTCAAGGAACCCACAAGAGTGAGAGGCAATGATGAACCAGCTAGACTCGACTTAATATTCACCCTGAATGAGTCAGAAATAAGGGAAGTCGAAGTTGAAGCCCCCATAGGAATGAGTGACCACAGTGTACTGACCTTTGAGTACTTGGTGGAGGTAAGGATAACCTATCCAAGGATGGGAGCAGAGGGAAAAAGACTAAATTACCGAAGAGGAAAATATGACGAGATGAAGAACGTCCTCAGGAGAATATCATGAGAAACAGAACTTAGAGACAAGAATGTGCAGGTCATGATGGATTTTGTCACCCAGAAGTGCCAGGAAGCTGCAGACAGGTTTATCCCCGTCCAAAAGGAGAAAAACGAAAAACAACAGAAAAACCCATGGTTCAACCAGGAATGTAAGGTAGCGAAGCAACTGAGATTAAAGAACATGGAGAAACTACAGAAATAACAGAACACTAGAGAGCAGGGAGAGATACCAGAGGGCCAGAAATGAGTACCTCAGAGTGAGGAGGGAAGCAGAGAGACAGTTTGAAAATGACATCGCGAGTAAAGCCAAGACCCAAACAAAGCTGCTCCACAGCCACATCAGGAGGAAAACAGCAGTGAAGGAACAAGTGATGAAGCTGCGGAAAGGGGAGAACAGATACACAGAGAATGACAAGGAGGTGTGTGAAGAACTCAGCAAGAGATTCCAGGAGGTCTTCACAATAGAACAAGTAGAAGCCCCTGCACTAAATGAGGAGGCGGCAAACCAAGCAACCTTGGAGGAATTTGACTTCACCAGTGATGAGGTCAAAAGGTGTCTGCTGGAGCTGGATGTGACAAAGGCTGTTGGGCCTGATAGAATCTCACCATGGATACTAAAGGAAGGTGCAGAAGCACTAAGTGTGCCACTCTCTATGGTGTATAAAAGGTCACTGGAAACGGGAGACTTACCAGAAAGTTGGAAGACAGCTAACGTGGTCCCAATATACAAAAAGGGTGACAGGCAAGAGGCACTGAATTACAGGCCAGTTTCCTTAACTTGTATACCATGCAAGGTGCTGGAGAAGATCGTGAGGAAAAGGCTCGTAGAGCATCTGGAGGGAAATATTTTTGTAACGCACCACCAACATGGGTTCAGAGATGGTAAATCGTGCCTCACAGGTTTAATAGAATTTTATGACCAGGCAACGAAAATTAGGCAGGAAAGAGAAGGGTGGGCCGACTGCATTTTCCTGGATTGCCAAAAAGCCTTTGACACAGTACCCCATAAAAGGCTGTTAATAAAGTTGGAGCAACAGGCAGGAGTAAAAGGGAAGGTGCTCCAGTGGATAAGGGAGTACTTAAGCAACAGGAAACAGCGAGTAACGGTGAGGGGTAAGACATCAGAGTGGCGAGATGTCACCAGCGGAGTCCCACAGGGCTCAGTACTTGGACCCATCCTGTTTCTAATATATGTGAACGATCTTCCAGAGGGTATAGACTCATTCCTCTCGATGTTTGCTGATGATGCAAAAATTATGAGAAGAATCAAGACGGATGAAGATAGACAGAGACTACAGGATGACCTGGATAAACTGGAGGAATGGTCTAGAAAATGGCTGCTGAAGTTCAACTCTGGAAAGTGTAAGGTGATGAAATTAGGCGAAGGGAGCAGGAGGCTGAACACAAGGTATCATCTGGGAGGGGAAATCCTGCAAGAATCAAATAGAGAGAAGGATCTGGGGGTTGATATCACACCGAACCTGTCCCCAGAGGCCCACATCAAAAGAATATCATCAGCGGCATATGCTAGACTGGCCAACATAAGAACTGCCTTCAGAAACTTGTGTAAGGAATCTTTCAGAACCCTGTATACCACTTATGTAAGACCAATCCTGGAGTATGCAGCTCCAGCCTGGAGTCCATACCTAGTTAAACACAAGACAAAGTTAGAGAAGATTCAGCGGTATGCCACCAGGCTCGTCCCGGAACTGAGAGGATTGAGGTACGAGGAAAGGCTAAAGGAGCTGAACCTCACATCCCTGGAAAACAGAAGAGTAAGGGGAGACATGATAACCACCTACAAAATTCTCAGGGGAATTGACAGAGTGGACAAAGACAAACTCTTCAGCACGGGTGGGACACGAACAAGGGGACACAGGTGGAAACTTAGTACCCAGATGAGCCACAGAGACGTTAGAAAGAATTTTTTCAGTGTCAGAGTAGTTAATAAATGGAATGCACTAGGAAGTGATGTGGTGGAGGCTGACTCCATACACAGTTTCAAATGTAGATATGATAGAGCCCAGTAGGCTCAGGAATCTGTACACCAGTTGATTGACAGTTGAGAGGCGGGACCAAAGAGCCAAAGCTCAACCCCCGCAAGCACAATTAGGTGAGTACAATTAGGTGAGTAAACACACACACTAAAGAGTGCTAAACTCTCTTTATAGAGTTAAAAACTAAAGAGCTAAACTACTGAAGGTGGCAACAAAAACCTTTTTAAGCCAGCATGCCAGGGAACCCAAGAGGATGAGGGGGGGGGGGGGGGGCGATGAACCAGTGAGACTCGACGTAGTCTTCACTCAGAACGACTTCAATATAAGCGAAATCAACTTCGAGGCCCCAGTAGGTATGAGCGATCACAGTGTACTGACGTTTGAGTATCTGGTCGAAGAAGGGTTACAGTACTCAAGGAAGGGACCTAAAAACAAAAGGCTGGCATTCCGAAAGGAAAACTATGTGGAGATAAGAAAATTCCTAACGGATATAACATGGGAAACAGATCTCAGGGGAAAGACGGCCCAAGACATGATGGAATACACCATGCAAATCATGTGAGGAGATAGCAGACAAGTTTATCCCTGTCCAAAAGGAAAAAATTAAATGCAGATGAGAAACCGATGGTGTAATCAGAGATGTAAGCTAGCAAAGCATCTAAGTAAAAGGGCATGCAGAATCTATAAAAATAGCAGGGCACTTGAGAGCAGAGAACGATACCAGAGTGCCAGGAATGAATACGTCAGGGTGAGAAGAGAGGCAGAAGGGTAAAATGAAAACGACATAGCAAGCAAGGCAAAGACTCAACATAAATTGCTGCACAGTCACATCAGGAGAAAAACAACAGTGAAGGAACAAGTAATGAAACTGAGGATAGGGGCAGAAGGATTCACTACAAGCGAAAATAAAGTGTGTGAGGAACTCAATAAGAAATTCCAAGAGGTCTTCACATTAGAGCATGGAGAAGTTCCAGAGATAGTAGAAGGAATTGTTAACCAGGCACCACTAGAGGAGTTTGAGATTACCAGTAAGGATGTAAGAAAGCTTTTGCTGGAGTTGGATGGGACAAAGGCTATAACCCCAGATGGAATATCGCCATGGATACTACAGGAATGAGCAGAAGCACCCTACCTGCCACTCTCCATGGCGTATAACAAATGACTGGTAACAGGTGAACTGCCAGAAATTTGGAGGTCCCAAATTTGGGACTTTTTTTTTGGGGGGGGAAAGTCCAAATTTGGAATTTGGTATATCGGCAAATGTAGTCCCGATATACAAGAAGGGGGGTAGACAGGACTCACTGAACTACAGGCTAGTGTCCCTAACTTGCATACCACACAAGCTGATGGAGAAGGATGTGCGAAAAAACCTAGTGGAACATCTGGAGTGAAGGAACTTTGTGACACAACATCAACATGTGTTCAGGGATGGAAAGTTATGCCTCACAGGATTAATTGAATTCTAGGATCAGGCAACAAGAATCAGGCAAGATAGAGAGGAGTGGGCATATTACATATTTTTGGATTGTCAGAAAGCCACAGTACCACACCAAAGACTAGTGCAAAAGCTGGAGATGCCGGCAGGAGTGAAAGGGAAGGCACTCCATTGGATAAGGGAGTACCTGAGTAACAGAAGAAAGCGAGTCACTGTGAGGGGTGAGGCCTCAAATTGGAGAGGCATCACCAATGGAGTCCTGCAGGGTTCAATCCTTAAACTTATACTGTTTCTGATATATGTAAATGATCTCCCAGAGGGTATAGAATCGTTCCTCTAATTGTTTGCTGATGGATGCAAAAATTATAAGGAGGATTTAGACAGAGGAAAACAGTATGAGGGTGCAAGATGATCTAGACAGACTGAATGAATGGTTCAACAAATGGCTACTAAAGTTCAACCCGAGTAAATATAAGGTAATGAAACTAGGCAGTGAAAACAGGAGGCCAGACACAACACACGGAATGGGAGATGAGGTACTTCGTGAAATGAACAGAGAAAGATCTAGGAGCTGATATCACACCAAACCTGTCTCCTGAAGCCCCGCATAAAAAAAATAACATCGGCGGCGTATGCAAAGCTGGCTAACATCAGAACTGCCTTCAGGAACCTTATCAAGGAATTATTCAGAACCTTGTATACCACATACGTAAGACCAATCCTGGGGTATGCGTCCTCAGCATGGAGCCCATACCTTGTCAAGCACAAGTCAAAGCTTGAAAAAGTTCAGAGGTATGCCACTAGGCTAGTCCCAGAACTAAGTGGCATGAGTTACGAGGAAAGGCTGCGTGAAATAAACCTCACGACATTGGAAGACAGAAGACTAAGGGGAGACATGATCACTACCTACAAAATTCTCAGAAGAATTGACAAGGTAGATAAAGATAAACTGTTTAACACCGATGGTGCGCGAACAAGGGGACACAGGTGGAAACTGAGTAGCCAAATGAGCCACATGGACGTTACACGGTTTCAAATGTAGATATGATAGAGCCCAGTAGGCTCAGGAATCTGTACACCAGTTGATTGACAGTTGAGAGACAGGACCGAAGTAGTAGAGATGACATGCCAGCGGCTCCTTTTTTTTTTTTGGCAGAGGACCCCTGTGGACTGTACAGTCCAGCGGCTCCTTTTTTTTGGGGGCGAAAAGTTACCTGTGTGAGCCAGGGTTTTCAGGTAAATTTTGTCAGTCACAGATTTTAGAAGTAAGGATTTCTTATGATGAAAATAATTTCCAAGACATAGAAGTTTGTTAAGGGCTTATGGGAGAAATTCAAATATCGTGTGTAGCGCTTTAGGGTCTCCAGAAGAACTCTACGGACATATTTTACCTGTTTTCAACTTACAAAAATCGTCTATGTAAGCCATAGTTTTTCAGGTAAATTTAGAAAATCACCTGTGCGGACCAAGGTTTTCAGGTCTCGTACCTCACACCCCCTCCCTCCCCCTTACCTCACAATCTCTCGCGTCACCTTTATTTACCTTACGCCCGGCCAGCCAGACGCTTCGTGTAGGTCGCCTCTTATCTTATCTTATCTTCTCCATAATAATATCTGGACCGTCCCTCCACTCTCTCTCTCTCTCTCCTCCTATTTCCTTACAACTATTTTCAGAGTTTCAAATAATCATAGAAGTTTATTTATATGTTTATGACCGAATTTGTAAAAGGACCATTTTCAGAGAATATTGTCTTAGATGTTTTGTTAAGGAAAACAGACAACTTAGCCATAACATTTAGTTTTATATCCATTTACGGCTATTTCACCTGTAAAGACCAAAATTAGTCAGAGACAGTTTTAAGCTCATATTTCATCAGAGTCCAATTATCAACAGAAATTCGCCAGAGTCTACTTTGAGAGCAAAATTAGTCAGAGACAGTTTTAAGCTCATATTTCATCAGAGTCCAATTATCACCAGAAATTCGCCAGTCTACTTTGAGAGCAAAATTAGTCAGAGACAGTTTTAAGCTGAAATTTCATCAGAGTCCAATTATCAACAGAAATTCGCCAGAGTCTACTTTGAGAGCAAAATTAGTCAGAGACAGTTTTAAGCTGAAATTTCATCAGAGTCCAATTATCAACAGAAATTCGCCAGAGTCTACTTTGAGAGCAAAATTAGTCAGAGACAGTTTTAAGCTCAAATTTCATCAGTGTCCTGTAATCTGTGAAAATTCATCAGAGTCCAATTAAAGACCCAAATTTGACAGAGACCACATTTTCGCTACTAACAGTCCAATCCCCCTGAAATTTTAAACAGTCATATTTCAGACGTAGTAAATAAGATCAAGTCAGTTACTGAGCTCCAGCTCTTGTCCCCCTGTATTTGCATATTTTCTCTATATTCACTGTGTTCTTCGTATTCTCATCCGTGTTCACTCCATGTTCTTCAAATGTTCACAGTCCCATTCAGTTCATATTTTCACAAGTATCTCCATTTTTTCTGTAATCTTTCTCTTAGTCTCATTATGTTCTCTACAAATTCTAGTCATATTTTCTATGTTTTCATGTTCATCACATGTTCTCTTTACAACTTTTATACTCAATATTCATGCTAACCTCCATATTTTTGTGTTCTTTGTCAATATTCATGATCCTCTACAAGTTCATGTTCCTCACAAGATCACTTCGTTTTTCACCTTCACTTACATGTTTTCTACATTCTTTGTCATATTCTCCATGTTCTTCACAAGTCCATTGTTCATTCTTTGTATTCCCTATTCTCCTTATCATGTTTTCATGTTCTCTGTAAGTTCATATTCCCAGCATGTTCACTGTATTCATCAACTTTTCTTACATATGTTATTTGCCATGTTCCCCATATGTTCTCTGGGTTTTTCCCCTTACATGTTATTTAACGTTCCTTAACTAAAAAATCTTTCGCCAATCAACTAAAACATAGTCACTTTCGTCATTTCTCAACTAAACTTATTATCCAGTCAACTAAAAATAGTCAGAAATAGCCTCGTTCAACACTGTTCTTAACTAAAACAACCTTTCTCTTAGCTAAAAATTGTCAAAGGAAACTTCTTTCAGCACTTTCTTAACAGCCGCTATGTTTCATCAAGTAAGAAAAAATTGTCAAAGGAAACTTTCCAAAACTGTTCATAACTAAACTTATTCCCTAGTCATCAGAAAATAACCATGTTCTTCATGTTTCATTTTCATTTCATAACTAAAATTATCCATCAATCGACAGAAAAAAGCCATGTTCATCATGTTTTGTCTTTTTGCTTAACTAAAATTATGTTTTGTCAAGTAAGAAAAAATAACCAAAGATATCTTTCATCGCTGTTCTTAACTGACATTATACTTTGGGGAGCACAAAAAATAGTCTCCCTCGTCATGTTTTGTCTTTTTCCTTAACTAAAGTATTCATCAGTCAACTAAAAAATAGTTACTTCATCATGTTTCCTTGTCATTTCTTAACTGAAATATCACTTCTCTCATCTAAATAGTCATGTGTAGCCTCTTTCCAACATTGTTTTTAACTAAAGTAACCTTTCACTTCGCTAGAATAGTCATATTCATCGTTGTTCCTAACTAAAATTATATATCGTTAAGTAAGAAAAATAGTCAAAGGTGCTCTCCGTAACACCAAAGTTACTCTTCGAGATAACAAAAGACACTCTCAAACACTCAAAAATTTACTCGCATCCTCAAAGTTATTCTCAGAGTCATCAAAAAGTTAATCTCAGTCATCAAAATGCTATTCTCTAAGTAGCCTTTCATTCATCAGAGAAACTTTCTAAGACATCTTCGTTCATTAAAGTTAATCTCAGAGGCATAAAAGTTATTCCAAGAGTCATCAAAAAGTTAATCTCAGTCATCAAAATGCTATTCTCTAAGTAACCTTTCGTTCATCAGAGAACCTTTCTAAGACATCTTCGTTCATTAAAGTTAATCTCAGAGGCATAAAAGTTATTCTCAGAGTCATCAAAAAGTTAATCTCAGTCATCAAAATGCTATTCTCTAAGTAACCTTTCGTTCATCAGAGAATCTTTCTAAGACATCTTCGTTCATTAGAGTTAATCTCAGAGGTATAAAAGTTATTCTCAGAGCTATCAAACTTGTTCTCGATGCCATCAAAAAGTATTTTCTCGTTCATCAAAGTTAATCTCAGAGTTAACAAAGGTAATCTCTAACTCACTTTCGTTCAACATATTAATTCGCTAAGTCCTCAAAGTTATTCTCTAAGACGACAAAGTCTTTCTCAGAGCTATCAAACTTGTTCTCAAAGTCATCAAAGTTATTCACAGAGTCATCAAAGTTAATCTAAGACTTCATTTTTTCATCAAAGATATTCTCTCTAAACCATCAATGTTCTTCTCTAAGACATAAAAGTTATTCTCAGAGTCACCTTCGTTCTTCAGAGAAACTTTCCAAAACATCTTTGTTCATCAAAGTTATTCTCAGAGTCATCAAAAGGTATTCTCTAACTCACTTTTGGTCATTAAAGTTAATTTCTATGTTATAAAAGTTTGTCTCAGAGACATCTAAAGTTAATCTTAGAGTTATCAAATGTAATCTCTAACTCACTTTTGTTCATCAAAGTTGATCTCAGAGTTAACAAAGGTAATCTCTAACTCACTCTCGTTCATCAAAGTTGTTTCAAAGACATCAAAGTTAATCTCAGAGTTATCCAAAGATATTCTCATGTCCACAAAAGTTATTCCAAGAGACGTCAAAGTTAATCTCAGACATCTTCGTTCATAAAAGTTATTCTCAGAGACATCTAAAGTTATTCTCTAAGACATCAAAGTTATTCTAAGAGCTATCAAAAGTTATTCTCAGTCATGATATGTTATTCTCTAAGTAACCTTCCATTCATCAAAGACATTCTCTAAGTCCTGAAAGTTATTCTCTAAGACAGCAAAGTTATTCTCAGAGTCATCAAAGTTATTCTCTATGTCATCAAAAAGTTATTCTCTGAGCTAACAAAATACTACTCATGTTCTCAGAAGTCATTCTCAAACTCATCAAAGTTATTCTCAGAGTCATCAAAAGTTGTTCTCTAAGACATCAATGTTGTTATCTACGACATCAAAGATGTTCTGTAAATCATAAAAGTTAATCTTTAAGTCACCTTCGTTCATTAGAGAAACTTTCCAATCCATATTCGTTGACCAGAGTTATTCTCAGAGTCATCAAAGCGATCTCTAATTCATCTTCGTTCTCCAAAAAGTTGTTCTCTAAGACACCTTCATTCATCAAAGAAACTCTCCTTCTTCCATCATGTTATTCTTTAAGACATCTTCAGTCATAAAATTTTCTCTCCAAATGTAACTAGTTCAGCTTTTCATACCAAACCTGCACTTGTTAAAATATATTTCCTTAGTCGCTTTACCCTAAACTGTTCTCTGAACTACACTGTTCAAACCTCTGTAACCTATCCTCTCCACCCAATGTTACTTACCTAACTTAACCTGCATAACCTAACTTTACCTATCTTACCTTACCTTACCTATCTTACCTAACCTAACCTAACTTAACCTGCATAACCTATCCTGCTTAACTTAACTTACCTTACCTTACCTATCTTACCTAACTTACCTACATTACCTAACTTAACTTAACCTGCTTAACCTAACTTCCTTACATTACCTATCTTAACTTAACCTGCACAACCTAACTTTACATATCCTAACTTACCTTACCTATCTTACCTAACTTTACCTATCTTACCTAACTTACATAACTTATCCTGCTTAACCTAACTTACCTACATTTACCTGACTTAACCTGCCTAACCTAACTTACCTTACCTTACCTATCATACCTATATTACCTAACTTAACCTGCATAACCTAACTTGCTTTACCTAACTTAATCTTACTTTCCCAAACTGATGTATCCTAACTTATCTAGTCAAACCAGACATGATCTAACTTACATAATTATTCCTTCTTGTCTTTTGTGTTTCGTCAATCATTGTCTCATATTCATTTACTCATTTCATTAGTTAATTTCTCAAATGGTCACTTATGCATTTCAAGTGCTATTTGTTAGAGATTGGATATTTAAGCATTTCAAAGAATTTTTGTTATATATGGGCATTTACTCATTTCAAGGGATAAATTCTCAAATGGACGTTTTTGCATTTCAAGTGTTATTTGTTTAAGATTTGGTGTTTAACCATTTCAAAGGATTTTTGTTATATATGGGAACTTACTCGTTTCAAGGGCTAATTTCTGAAATGGTCATTTTTGCAGATCAAGGGTTATTTGTTAAAGTTCATCAAGTTGCTCATAAGTTGTATTTATTATGTTTGTTATCATTTATTCTTATTCCCCAACCCCTTAACCTAACCTCTTGTAATCTTAGTGTATTTAGTAGGTTCTATCATATGTTCTTATTCCCCAACCCTTTTCCTAACCTTTCAGATGTAGTGTATTTAGTAGGTTCTATCATATGTTCTTATTCCCCAACCCCTTAACCTAACCTTTCAGATGTAGTTTATTGCGTTTTTGACGTATTTGTTGAATATATTATCCTTTTCCTAACCTTTCAGATGTAGTTTTGTTTCTCCTTTTTGTATATTTTTACCCAAACCCACCATCCCACTTAACTTTCTTTCCTTCTTTTACTTTGTTTTCACATATAAGTTCATTCTTTATCTTAGTAATAATAAAAAAATTACAATAGTAAAGAATCAGATCTACTAAGACTTGAAATTGAGAAAAACAAGAGAGCAAGTGAGTGAGAGCATGAAAAGAGGAGAAAAGAGTAAGAGAGAGGGGGGTGGAAAAGCATGGGAGCACTAAGACTTGAATTTTAGAAAAAAGAAAAACTAAGTGAATGAGAGTGAGGGTGAGAGAATGGGAGCATTAAGACTTGAATTTGAGAAACAAGAGAGGGGGAGGAAGAGAGAGAATAAGGGAGAGAGATAGAAAACGAGGGTTAGAAGGAGTAGGAGTAAAACAAAGTAAAAGAAGGAAAGAAGGTTAAGTGGGATGGTGGGTTTGGGTAAAAATATACAAAAAGGAGAAACAAAACTACATCTGAAAGGTTAGGAAAAGGATAATATATTCAACAAATACGTCAAAAAACACAATAAACTACATCTGAAAGGTTAGGTTAAGGGGTTGGGGAATAAGAACATATGATAGAACCTACTAAATACACTACATCTGAAAGGTTAGGAAAAGGGTTGGGGAATAAGAACATATGATAGAACCTACTAAATACACTAAGATTACAAGAGGTTAGGTTAAGGGGTTGGGGAATAAGAATAAATGATAACAAACATAATAAATACAACTTATGAGCAACATGATGAACTTTAACAAATAACCCTTGATCTGCAAAAATTACCATTTCAGAAATTAGCCCTTGAAACGAGTAAGTTCCCATATATAACAAAAATCCTTTGAAATGGTTAAACACCAAATCTTAAACAAATAACACTTGAAATGCAAAAACGTCCATTTGAGAATTTATCCCTTGAAATGAGTAAATGCCCATATATAACAAAAATTCTTTGAAATGCTTAAATATCCAATCTCTAACAAATAGCACTTGAAATGCATAAGTGACCATTTGAGAAATTAACTAATGAAATGAGTAAATGAATTTGAGACTATGATTGACGAAACACAAAAGACAAGAAGGAATAATTATGTAAGTTAGATCATGTCTGGTTTGACTAGATAAGTTAGGATACATCAGTTTGGGAAAGTAAGATTAAGTTAGGTAAAGCAAGTTAGGTTATGCAGGTTAAGTTAGGTAATGTAGGTATGATAGGTAAGGTAAGGTAAGTTAGGTTAGGCAGGTTAAGTCAGGTAAATGTAGGTAAGTTAGGTTAAGCAGGATAAGTTATGTAAGTTAGGTAAGATAGGTAAAGTTAGGTAAGATAGGTAAGGTAAGTTAGGATATGTAAAGTTAGGTTGTGCAGGTTAAGTTAAGATAGGTAATGTAAGGAAGTTAGGTTAAGCAGGTTAAGTTAAGTTAGGTAATGTAGGTAAGTTAGGTAAGATAGGTAAGGTAAGTTAAGTTAAGCAGGATAGGTTATGCAGGTTAAGTTAGGTTAGGTTAGGTAAGATAGGTAAGGTAAGGTAAGATAGGTAAAGTTAGGTTATGCAGGTTAAGTTAGGTAAGTAACATTGGGTGGAGAGGATAGGTTACGGAGGTTTGAACAGTGTAGTTCAGAGAACAGTTTAGGGTAAAGCGACTAAGGAAATATATTTTAACAAGTGCAGGTTTGGTATGAAAAGCTGAACTAGTTACATTTGGAGAGAAAATTTTATGACTGAAGATGTCTTAAAGAATAACATGATGGAAGAAGGAGAGTTTCTTTGATGAATGAAGGTGTCTTAGAGAACAACTTTTTGGAGAACGAAGATGAATTAGAGATCGCTTTGATGACTCTGAGAATAACTCTGGTCAACGAATATGGATTGGAAAGTTTCTCTAATGAACGAAGGTGACTTAAAGATTAACTTTTATGATTTACAGAACATCTTTGATGTCGTAGATAACAACATTGATGTCTTAGAGAACAACTTTTGATGACTCTGAGAATAACTTTGATGAGTTTGAGAATGACTTCTGAGAACATGAGTAGTATTTTGTTAGCTCAGAGAATAACTTTTTGATGACATAGAGAATAACTTTGATGACTCTGAGAATAACTTTGCTGTCTTAGAGAATAACTTTCAGGACTTAGAGAATGTCTTTGATGAATGGAAGGTTACTTAGAGAATAACATATCATGACTGAGAATAACTTTTGATAGCTCTTAGAATAACTTTGATGTCTTAGAGAATAACTTTAGATGTCTCTGAGAATAACTTTTATGAACGAAGATGTCTGAGATTAACTTTGACGTCTCTTGGAATAACTTTTGTGGACATGAGAATATCTTTGGATAACTCTGAGATTAACTTTGATGTCTTTGAAACAACTTTGATGAACGAGAGTGAGTTAGAGATTACCTTTGTTAACTCTGAGATCAACTTTGATGAACAAAAGTGAGTTAGAGATTACATTTGATAACTCTAAGATTAACTTTAGATGTCTCTGAGACAAACTTTTATAACATAGAAATTAACTTTAATGACCAAAAGTGAGTTAGAGAATACCTTTTGATGACTCCGAGAATAACTTTGATGAACAAAGATGTTTTGGAAAGTTTCTCTGAAGAACGAAGGTGACTCTGAGAATAACTTTTATGTCTTAGAGAAGAACATTGATGGTTTAGAGAGAATATCTTTGATGAAAAAATGATGTCTTAGATTAACTTTGATGACTCTGTGAATAACTTTGATGACTTTGAGAACACGTTTGATAGCTCTGAGAAAGACTTTGTCGTCTTAGAGAATAACTTTGAGGACTTAGCGAATTAATATGTTGAACGAAAGTGAGTTAGAGATTACCTTTGTTAACTCTGAGATTAACTTTGATGAACGAGAAAATACTTTTTGATGGCATCGAGAACAAGTTTGATAGCTCTGAGAATAACTTTTATGCCTCTGAGATTAACTCTAATGAACGAAGATGTCTTAGAAAGATTCTCTGATGAACGAAAGGTTACTTAGAGAATAGCATTTTGATGACTGAGATTAACTTTTTGATGACTCTGAGAATAACTTTTATGCCTCTGAGATTAACTTTAATGAACGAAGATGTCTTAGAAAGTTTCTCTGATGAACGAAAGGTTACTTAGAGAATAGCATTTTGATGACTGAGATTAACTTTTTGATGACTCTTAGAATAACTTTTATGCCTCTGAGATTAACTTTAATGAACGAAGATGTCTTAGAAAGTTTCTCTGATGAATGAAAGGCTACTTAGAGAATAGCATTTTGATGACTGAGATTAACTTTTTGATGACTCTGAGAATAACTTTGAGGATGCGAGTAAATTTTTGAGTGTTTGAGAGTGTCTTTTGTTATCTCGAAGAGTAACTTTGGTGTTACGGAGAGCACCTTTGACTATTTTTCTTACTTAACGATATATAATTTTAGTTAGGAACAACGATGAATATGACTATTCTAGCGAAGTGAAAGGTTACTTTAGTTAAAAACAATGTTGGAAAGAGGCTACACATGACTATTTAGATGAGAGAAGTGATATTTCAGTTAAGAAATGACAAGGAAACGTGATGAAGTAACTATTTTTTAGTTGACTGATGAATGCTTTAGTTAAGGAAAAAGACAAAACATGACGAGGGAGACTATTTTTTGTGCTCCCCAAAGTATAATGTCAGTTAAGAACAGCGATGAAAGATATCTTTGGTTATTTTTTCTTACTTGACAAAACATAATTTTAGTTAAGCAAAAAGACAAAACATGATGAACATGGCTTTTTCTGTTGATTGATGGATAATTTTAGTTATGAAATGAAAATGAAACATGAAGAACATGGTTATTTTCTGATGACTAGGGAATAAGTTTAGTTATGAACAGTTTTGGAAAGTTTCCTTTGACAATTTTTTCTTACTTGATGAAACATAGCGGCTGTTAAGAAAGTGCTGAAAGAAGTTTCCTTTGACAATTTTTAGCTAAGAGAAAGGTTGTTTTAGTTAAGAACAGTGTTGAACGAGGCTATTTCTGACTATTTTTAGTTGACTGGATAATAAGTTTAGTTGAGAAATGACGAAAGTGACTATGTTTTAGTTGATTGGCGAAAGATTTTTTAGTTAAGGAACGTTAAATAACATGTAAGGGGAAAAACCCAGAGAACATATGGGGAACATGGCAAAGAACATTTGTAAGAAAAGTTGATGAATACAGTGAACATGCTGGGAATATGAACTTACAGAGAACATGAAAACATGATAAGGAGAATAGGGAATACAAAGAATGAACAATGGACTTGTGAAGAACATGGAGAATATGACAAAGAATGTAGAAAACATGTAAGTGAAGGTGAAAAACGAAGTGATCTTGTGAGGAACATGAACTTGTAGAGGAACATGAATATTGACAAAGAACACAAAAATATGGAGGTTAGCATGAATATTGAGTATAAAAGTTGTAAAGAGAACATGTGATGAACATGAAAACATAGAAAATATGACTAGAATTTGTAGAGAACATAATGAGACTAAGAGAAAGATTACAGAAAAAATGGAGATACTTGTGAAAATATGAACTGAATGGGACTGTGAACATTTGAAGAACATGGAGTGAACACGGATGAGAATACGAAGAACACAGTGAATATAGAGAAAATATGCAAATACAGGGGGACAAGAGCTGGAGCTCAGTAACTGACTTGATCTTATTTACTACGTCTGAAATATGACTGTTTAAAATTTCAGGGGGATTGGACTGTTAGTAGTGAAAATGTGGTCTCTGTCAAATTTGGGTCTTTAATTGGACTCTGATGAATTTTCACAGATTACAGGACACTGATGAAATTTGAGCTTAAAACTGTCTCTGACTAATTTTGCTCTCAAAGTAGACACTGGCGAATTTCTGTTGATAATTGGACTCTGATGAAATTTCAGCTTAAAACTGTCTCTGACTAATTTTGCTCTCAAAGTAGACTCTGGCGAATTTCTGTTGATAATTGGACTCTGATGAAATATGAGCTTAAAACTGTCTCTGACTAATTTTGCTCTCAAAGTAGACTCTGGCGAATTTCTGTTGATAATTGGACTCTGATGAAATATGAGCTTAAAACTGTCTCTGACTAATTTTGGTCTTTACAGGTGAAATAGCCGTAAATGGATATAAAACTAAATGTTATGGCTAAGTTGTCTGTTTTCCTTAACAAAACATCTAAGACAATATTCTCTGAAAATGGTCCTTTTACAAATTCGGTCATAAACATATAAATAAACTTCTATGATTATTTGAAACTCTGAAAATAGTTGTAAGGAAATAGGAGGAGAGAGAGAGAGAGAGTGGAGGGACGGTCCAGATATTATTATGGAGAAGATAAGATAAGATAAGAGGCGACCTACACGAAGCGTCTGGCTGGCCGGGCGTAAGGTAAATAAAGGTGACGCGAGAGATTGTGAGGTAAGGGGGAGGGAGGGGGTGTGAGGTACGAGACCTGAAAACCTTGGTCCGCACAGGTGATTTTCTAAATTTACCTGAAAAACTATGGCTTACATAGACGATTTTTGTAAGTTGAAAACAGGTAAAATATGTCCGTAGAGTTCTCCTGGAAACCCTAAAGCGCTACACACGATATTTGAATTTCTCCCATAAGCCCTTAACAAACTTCTATGTCTTGGAAATTATTTTCATCATAAGAAATCCTTACTTCTAAAATCTGTGACTGACAAAATTTACCTGAAAACCTTGGCTCACACAGGTAACTTTTCGCCCAAAAAAAAAAAGGAGCCGCTGGACTGTACAGTCCACAGGGGTCCTCTGCCCAAAAAAAAAAGGAGCCGCTGGACTCTACAGTCCACAGGGGTCCTCTGCCCCAAAAAAAAAAGGAGCCGCTGGCATGTCATCCCTACTACTGACCGAAGAGCCAGATCTCAACCTCCGCAAGCACAACTAGGTGAGTGCAAATGTCAAATAGTCGGGACATTGCAGTGATATAGAGGGTATCCTCTTGAGATCTTGAGGTTATCTTGAGATGATTTCGGGGCTTTAGTGTCCCCGCGGCCCGGTCCTCGACCAGGCCTCCACCCCCAGGAAGCAGCCCGTGACAGCTGACTAACACCCAGGTACCTATTTTACTGCTAGGTAACAGGAGCATAGGGTGAAAGAAACTCTGCCCATTGTTTCTCGCCGGCGCCTGGGATCGAACCCAGAATCACAAGTCCAGTGTGCTGTCCGCTCGGCCGACCGGCTCAGGGTAGATCATAATATTGTACCTCACGCAGTGTGCTGCAAGCAGGGTGCAACGTGCCATGGTGAACTCGCTAACGATAGAACAAACAATGTAAAGAAACCAAACTGGAGTGGCAACACATCGTTGGACGAGAGGAGACCTGCCGCGAAACTTGCCTAGCTGTGCTTGTGGGGACTGGCAAATGACTCTCTGACGTCTACAACAATGTGCAAGGTTTGTATAATATCATACCGTAATCACTAATGCACTCTCATCTAAATAAATAAAATTGGAAATGTTCTTATTTTCAAAATCGCTAATCTCTGAAAGTTCTTCACCGATTGCTTTGAAATTTTCACACATCGTTCCATTTGCATACGAATAGGTTTGTATATACATACTATATCGATATCAGGTCTGTGAAGGGAAACGTCTCTCTCTCTCTCTCTGTCTCTAGAGAGAGAGAGAGAGAGACCCCTGGCTAGCTCTATCACAACATATTAAGCAATGGCAAGGGTGGGGGCACCAAGGACTCAGGGAAAGTCAAAGTGACCTAATGAAGAAAATGTTAACCCAAGTTTGGGAGGAAATCAGGAAGGAGATGCATGAAATAAAGGGTAAAATAAATAACCTTCAAAGTGAGCTGACAGCAGCAAAGGAGGAGATAAAAACCTCTACAGAGAAAATACTGAGACAGAGCATCAGGTAATCATCCAAAGGGAAGATTGAAATGATGCATTGGAAAGAAATTCCTCTGTACATGAAACATTTGTGGAAATACTGAAAAAGAGCTCAAAAGCATTGGCCACAGTGAGGGAGGTAGCCATTCAAACAGCCACCTCACAGGAACCAGTCAGCTGCTAGAAAGAAAAAGATCAGTGGTAGCTGTAGAATGACCTACAACCCACTAGGAACAACACAATGACCTACAACCCACTAGGAACAACACAATGACCTACAACCCACTAACAACAGCACAATGACCCACAACCCACTAGCAACAACACAATGACCCACAACCCACTAGGAACAACACAATGACTCACAACCCACTAGGAACAACACAATGACCCACAACCCACTAGGAACAACACAATGACCCACAACCCACTAGGAACAACACAATGACCCACAACCCACTAGGAACAACACAATGACCCACAACCCACTAGGAACAACACAATGACTCACAACCCACTAGGAACAACACAATGACCCACAACCCACTAGGAACAACACAATGACCTACAACCTACTAGCAACAACACAATGACCCACAACCCACTAGCAACAGCACAATGGCCCACAACCCACTACCAAGAACACAATGACCCACAACCTACTAACAACAACACAATGACTCACAACCCACTAGCAACAACACAATGACCCACAACCCACTACCAACAACACAATGACTCACAACCCACTAACAACAGTAGTAGGGATGACTATCCACACACGATATTTTGTTTTGGGCAAATATCGTGTGTGAATAGTCAGGGTTTTTAGGTGAATTTGGACAGACACAGATTTGGAATTAAGGATTTCTTATGAGAAAAGTAATTTCTGAGATTTTTAGAGGTTTGTTAAAAGTTCTTATGATGAAAATAAGTTCATATGAGTTTGTTAAGAGATCTTATGGGAGAAATTCCAATTTTTCAGAGATCATACCAAGAATAAACAGATATTTAGGCCTTATACATTTAAGTAGGATTCTTACTTAGAAACTAGTATATGACTATATAACTGAATCATTACCCTGCCATCCCCCTCCCCCCCTGCATCTCATGCTCATACCTCACACCCCCTTCCCTCCCTACCTCCCGCGTCACCTGTGTTAACCTTACGCCGCCAGCCAGACGCTGCCTTCAGGTCACCTCCATAATCTTATCAGTGTGTCTCCGTAATATCTGGACCATCCCTCCCCCCCCCCTCTCTCTCTGCCTATTACAGTACTCCCTCTCTCCTTTCATATTGTTTTTTCTTCATAATTCCTTACAGCTATTTTATACATCGTTACGTTTGTTCCTTTTCATTAAACGAGTCAGTTTTACACACAAATCAACCGAGTCATCTCAATGTAACCTTTAATACTTAAGCTGCCGCCGAGACTATCTAAGCTGCCGCCGGCTACCTGCCCCGAGGCCTTCATCACCTGATTACCTGCCCCGTCATCTGCCAGTCATTGTCTGCGTTCACCACCGTAATAATTTATATATATACATTAGGCGTTAATAAAACATATTTATTTATTTTTATTTAATTTATTCATCTAATTTTAGTTTAGTTTACACAATTTATAATAAATAACTCATTTATCCTGAAGTTCTAAGAAGCTCGCTCCTCAATCCGCTTGTATAATATCCGTCCTATTCACTCCTCATCTCTGTAAATAAAGAATAACAGTTTAGATAACGTTTACACATGTACAATATTCATCAAACACATAAAAACCTCAAAACAAATGTACTCACCATTTTCCGTTAGTTAATTTTGAAATATATAAATATGGGGGAATAAATAAATGTGGGGAAATATTCCCCACATGTTGCATTTATATGGCTACGATTATGTATGGTTGTGTTTATATATTGCTATGTTTATGTTTGGTTGTGTTTATATATGGCAGTGGTTATGTATGGTCGTTTTTATATATGGCTGTGATTATATATGGTCGTGTTTATATATAGCTGTGATTATGTATGGTTGTGTTAATATATGTTTGTGATTATGTATGGTTGTGTTTACATATGGCTGTGATTATGTATGGTTGTGTTAATATATGTTTGTGATTATGTAAGGTCGTGTTTATATATTGTTATGATTATGTATGGTCGTGGTAATATATGGTTGGGATTGATTATGTTTATTTAGGTTTGTGTTTATGGATGGTCACGTTCATAAAAGATCGGGGTAAAACAACAGTATAAAAAAACGATCATTCATGAAAACGACCAGACTTAAACACGAGTTTAAATAAATATGAGCAAAAAATAAACTCGAAATGTCAAACAAGACCTTACATAAACAAAACCTTACATAAAGAAGACCTTACATGACAAGACCTTATATAAACAAGACCTTTCATAAACAAGACCTTTCATAAATAAGATCCTACATAAAAAAGACCTTACATGACAAGACCTTACATAAACAAGACCTTTCATAAACAAGACCTTGCATAAAGAAGACCTTACATGACAAGACCTTACATAAACAAGACCTTTCATAAACAAGACCTTGCATAAAGAAGACCTTACATGACAAGACCTTACATAAACAAGACCTTTCATAAACAAGACCTTTCATAAATAAGATCCTACATAAAAAAGACCTTTCACAAACACGACCTTACATAAACAAGACTTTACATAAATCCTTATATAAACACAACCAAAAATAAACAAGACCTTACAAAAACACCTCCTTACAAAAATAAGACCTCTTATAAAGAAGACCTTACATAAACAAGACCTTACATAAACAAGACCTTACATATACAAGACCTTACATAAACAAGTCCTTACATAAAAGTCCTTACATAAACAAGACCTTATATAAACAAGACCATATATAAACAAGACTATATAAATAAGACCATATATAATCAAGACCTTAAATAAACACATCCATAAATAAACAAGAACCTACATAAACAAGACCTTACATAAACACATCCATAAATAAACAATAACCTACATAAACAAGACATCACATAAACAAGACCTTAAATAAGCAAGACCTTACATAAACAAGACCTTACATAAACAAGACCTTACATAAACAAGACCTTACATAAATAAGACCTTACATAAACAAGACCTTACATAAACAAGACCTTACATAAACAAGACCTTACATAAACAAGACCTTATATAAACATGACCTTACATAAACAAGATCTTACATAAACAAGACCTTATAATCACACACGACCTTACATATACAAGACCTTATATACACAAGATCTTACATATATAAAACCTTACATAAACAAGACCTTACATAAACAAGACCTTACATAAACAAGACCTTATAAACAAGACCTTATATACACAAGAACTTACATAAGCAAGACCTTATTTAAATAAGACCTTACATAAATAAGACCTTATATGCACAAGACCTTACATAAAATGACCTTACATAAACAAAGCCTTACATAAACAAGACCTTACATAAACAAGACCTTACATAAACAAGACCTTACATAAAAATGTCTTCACAAGACCTTACATAAACACTTGAAATCATAACCTACAAAATATGACATAATATTAATATAAAACTGAGTTGCTTTATTTTCTTAAACAGAAGAGAATTGTGGCTCGAATGGGCGGGTACATATCTTCAAGGGCTACGTATTGGCCTGCATCTGCACCCATGGTGAAGGGTCGAGGCTCAACTACACCCACCAGTACACAAGTAAGTCACCATCACCCATGGTGAAGGGTCCAGGCTCAACTACACCCACCAGTACACAAGTAAGTCACCATCACCCATGGTGACGGGGCCAGGCTCAACTACACCCACCAGTACACAAGTAAGTCACCATCACCCATGGTGAAGGGGCCAGGCTCAACTACACCCACCAGTACACAAGTAAGTCACTATCACCCATGGTGAAGGGGCCAGGCTCAACTACACCCACCAGTACACAAGTAAGTCACCATCACCCATGGTGACGGGGCCAGGCTCAACTACACCCACCAGTACACAAGTAAGTCACCATCACCAATGGTGACGGGGCCAGGCTCAACTACACCCACCAGTACACAAGTAAGTCACCATCACCCATGGTGACGGGGCCAGGCTCAACTACACCCACCAGTACACAAGTAAGTCACCATCACCCATGGTGACGGGGCCAGGCTCAACTACACCCACCAGTACACAAGTAAGTCACCATCACCCATGGTGACGGGGCTAGGCTCAACTACACCCACCAGTACACAAGTAAGTCATCATCACCCATGGTGACGGGGCCAGGCTCAACTACACCCACCAGTACACAAGTAAGTCACCATCACCCATGGTGAAGGGTCGAGGTTCCACTGAACCCACTCCTCCAACTCTTACACCCCCTCTCAGAAATCCGACACACATAACATAGGTTACCCATTAAAGAATTCAGAGAACGGGTATTTCGTGACGTCATCCAACAGACGTGTGTGTGTGTGTGCGTAATTACCTAAGTAATTACCTAAGTGTAGTTACAGGATGAGAGCTACGCTCGTGGTGTCCCGCCTTCCCAGCACTCTTTGTCATATAACGCTTTGAAACTACTGACGGTCTGGCCTCCACCACCTTCTCACTTAACTTGTTCCAACCGTCTACCACTCTACTTGCGAAGGTGAATTTTCTTATATTTCTTCGGCATCTGTGTTTAGCTAGTTTAAATCTATGACCTCTTGTTCTTAAAGTTCCAGGTCTCAGGAATCTTCCCTGTCGATTTTATCAATTCCTGTTACTATTTTGTACGTAGTGATCATATCACCTCTTTTTCTTCTGTGTGTGTGTGTGTGTGTGTATTTACTAGTTGTGTTTTGTGGGGTTGAGCTTTGCTCTTTCGGCCCGCCTCTCAACTGTTTACTAACTACTTTCTTATTTTTTTTCCCCCACACCACACACACACACCCCAGGAAGCAGCCCGTGACAGCTGACTAACTCCCAGGTACCTATTTACTGCTAGGTAACAGGGGCACTTAGGGTGAAAGAAACTTTGCCCATTTGTTTCTGCCTCGTGCGGGAATCGAACCCGCGCCACAGAATTACTAGTCCTGCGCGCTATCCACCAGGCTACGAGGCCCCCGTGTGTGTGTGTGTGTGTGTGTGTGTGTGTGTGCGTGCGTGTGTGTGTTTGTGTATGTATGTATGTATATATATATATAAACATATGTCGTACCTAGTAGCCAGAACGCACTTCTCGGCCTACTATGCAAAGCCCGATTTGCCTAACAGGCCGAGTGATTTTTTTATTTTCAATAAATTGTGCCCTATTGGTCTATTTTATATATTATTACTATATTATCTTAAGAACATAAATTATTGATTCAGTTATGCTAGTTTAGGTTAGGTTAAGATAGGTTAGGTTAGGTTAGGTAGGGTTGGTTACGTTCGGTCATATATCTACATTATTTTAACTCAAATTTTAAAAAATGAGTTCATACATAATGAAATAAATAGCTTTATCAATTCATAAGAAAAAATTAGAAAAATATATAAATTCAGGAAAACTTGGCTTATTAGGCAAATCGGGCCTTGTGTAACAAACTAGGTTTGTTACACAAGGCCTGTTACCTCAATCTGAAAACTCACACCCCAGAAGTGACTCTTTCAGTCACTTTCAGAAGAATTTTCAGTCGCATATAGTCCTGGGGACCATTCAGGCTTGTTTGCATTTGTGTTTCTCACGTGTGCCCCAAAGAATAAGGTGATTTGATAAAATGCTATGCCCAAGATTACCATTCGAGTGCTGGCGGGGAAGTGGTTCAAATAGCTTTGGCTATCACTTCCTTATGTCTGGTCGTGATGGTCAAGCAGATTAAGGCGTCCTGTAGTTACCAGTTGCGTTGCTCCTGGGAGTATGGGTTCGAGTCACTTCTGGGGGTGACTATATATATATATATATATATATATATATATATATATATATATATATATATATATATATATATATATATATATATATATATATATATATATATCCTACTTAAATCGCCCTTTAATTGATCTATTAAAATCCTTTTTTTTCTATCTATCCTGTAATTGATAATAGATCAATTAAAGGGCGATTTAAGTAAGATCATTGGAACACATTTGTCTCACTAATTCATTGTAACAGTATATATATATATATATATATATATATATATATATATATATATATATATATATATATATATATATATATATATATATATATATATATATATATATATAATTTCATTGAATATGACCGCATATTCTGTATTTATTATTTTCTGGTTTAGGGGTTCTATCCCTCTAACTATTTTCTTAGCATCAGGGCTTAATTGGAATAGGAGTTCTCCAAAACTCATTTTCGTACTTTTAAGGTGAAGAAAAGAAGTGATTTATTATAGAGTGTATTACACTTATTTGTATAATTTGCACGACGTTTCGAACCTCCATGGTTCATTCTCAAGTGAACAGATCTTACAATACTAGTTGATTTTATACCCGCATTAGGTCAGGTGATAATACAATGAAGGTGAAAAACATGGGGGGATACATAAGGGATAAACATAGGGGCTGCAGAAGGCTTATTGGCCCATACGAGGCATCTCCTATCTAAACACAAAGATTAATCCAGTGTAATTGGCCTGTTATGTTGGACATTGTCTTCTGTGTTGGCATCGATATGTTCTTGTCTTGTCCTTACTCTCATGGTGGGTAGAGTAAATAGTTCCGTGATTTGGGTGTTCATGGTAGGTCGCTCTATTCTTATGTGAATTGCCTCAAGAATTTGTAATCTTCTTGAATCTTGGGTTTTGTCTATTATGCAAGTATTCTTGTTCAACATTTCTCTTGTTAGAGTAATGTCATGGGCTTGTCTCATGTGATTCCTAGGGGCACCAGATTGAAGATGGCATGTCAAACGCCTCGTCAGCTTGGTCGACGTCATACCTATGTACTTACATTGAAGGTTACATCCTTCGTGGGGGCAAGTGTACATGTATACAACGCTTGACTGCTGTAGAGGGTTCTCCGTCGGCTTCGGGCTGTTTTTGATAAGGAATTCGGAAGTCTTCTTGGTTTTGTAGAATATTATCAGGTTTATGTTTTGGTTAGGAGTAGTGCTTTTTACTCCTTTACGAAGAAATAATCCGTATATATATATATATATATATATATATATATATATATATATATATATATATATATATATATATATATATGTCGTACCTAGTAGCCAGAACGCACTTCTCGGCCTACTATGCAAGGCCCGATTTGCCTAATACGCCAAGTTTTCATGAATTCATTATTTTTCGACTACCTAACCCACCTAACCTAACATTTCCGGCTACCTAACCTAACCTAACCTATAAAGATAGGTTAGGTTAGGTTGGGTTGGTTAGGTTTGGTCATATATCTACGTTAATTTTAATTCCAAAGAAAAAAAATTGACCTCATACATAATGAAATGGGTAGCTTTATCATTTCATAAGAAAAAAATATGAGAAAATATATTAATTCAGGAAAACTTGGCTTATTAGGCAAATTGGGCCTTGCATAGTAGGCTGAGAAGTGCGTTCTGGCTACTAGGTACGACATATATATATATATATATATATATATATATATATATATGTATATATATATATATATATATATATATATATATATATATATATATATATATATATATTTATATATATATATATATATATATATATATATATATATATATGTCGTACCTAGTAGCCAGAATGCACTTCTCGGCCTACTATGCAAGGCCCGATTTGCCTAATATCCCAAGTTTTCCTGAATTAATATATTTTCTTTAATTTTTTCTTATGAAATGATAAAGCTACCCATTTCATTATGTATGAGGTCAATTTTTTTTTTATTGGAGTTAAAATTAACGTAGATATATGACTGAACCAAACCAACCCTACCTCACCTATCCTAACCTATCTTTATAGGTTAGGTTAGGTTAGGTAGCCGAAAAAGTTAGGTTAGGTTAGGTAGTCGAAAAACAATTAATTCATGAAAACTTGGCTTATTAGGCAAATTCGGCCTTACATAGTAGGCTGAGAAGTGCGTTCTGGCTATTAGGTACGACATATATATATATATATATATATTATTAAATATGACCGAAAAAGTAAGATTAATAATTCTAACATGAATTTTTTCAATATTTTTTGTATGTTTTTTTTCACTGTTGATGGTAATTGAAAAATCAGTTCTCCAAAATTCATTTTTATTTCTAGTCTGACGCGACACTTGAACGCGTTTCGTAATAACTTATTACATTTTCAAAGACTTTTAGTTTACACACACAACTATAACCTGCAAACACTAAACAGAGTTCATAGTATGCTATGATTTAAACAGCTTTCATTTTATTTTATACCTGCATTTTGGGTGATGTGATATGTTACAACAGTTTTGGATGAGGTGAACAAAACTTTCAACACAGGACAGAACACGAAACAATGGGTGTTAATTGGGTAAATTGAAGGTAAGAATGGAAGTAACTGCAGAGGGCCTATTGGCCCATATTTCGTGATGTTTCTATATTGGAGCGGAGTCTTGAAGTGGGTAGAATATAGTTGTGCATTAATTGGCTGTTGATTGCTGGTGTTGACTTCTTGATGTGTAGTGCCTCGCAGATGTCAAGCCGCCTACTATCGCTGTATCTATCGATGATTTCTGTGTTTTTGCTAAGATTTCACTGGTGATGGTCTGGTTGTGGGAAGAGATTATATGTTCCTTATTGGAGCCCTGTTGCTTATGCATCGTTAATCGCCTGGAAAGAGATGTTGTTGTCTTGCCTATATACCGAGTTCTTTCAGGCTTACAGTCCCCAAGTGGGCATTTGAAGGCATAGACGACGTTGGTCTCTTTTAAAGCATTCTGCTTTGTGTCTGGAGAGTTTCTCATGAATAGGTTGGCCTTTTTTTGGTTTTATAGTAAATCGTCGGTTGTATCTTCTGATTTTTGTCTGTAGGGATGACGTTTCTATAACAATATCTTTCAGGACCCTTTCCTCCGTTTTATGAGCTGTGGAAAAGAAGTTCCTGTAAAATAGTCTAATAGGGGGTATAGGTGTTGTGTTAGTTGTCTCTTCAAAGGTTGCATGGCGTTTCACCTTCCTTCTTATGATGTCTTCAACGAAACCATTGGAGAAGCCGTTGTTGACTAGGACCTGCCTTACCCTACAGAGTTCTTCATCGACTTGCTTCCATCCTAAGCTGTGGCTGAGAGCACAGTCGACATAAGCATTAACAACACTCCTCTTGTACCTGTCTGGGCAGTCACTGTTGGCATTTAGGCACATTCCTATGTTTGTTTCCTTAGTGTAGACTGCAGTGTTTAAACCTCCGCTCCTTTCCATGACTGTTACATCTAGAAAGGGCAGCTTCCCTTCCTTCTCCATCTCGTAAGTGAAACGCAACACAGAATTCTGCTCAAATGCCTCCTTCAGCTCCTGCATATGTCTGACATCAGGCACCTGTGTAAAAATGTCGTCAACATACCTGCAGTATATGGCCGGTTTCAAGTTCATGTCGGCTAAGACCTTTTGCTCGATGGTACCCATGTAGAAGTTTGCAAACAGGACACCTAGGGTAGAACCTATGGCGACCCCATCTACTTGCTTATACATGTGCCCATCCGGGCTCAAGAAGGGTGCCTCTTTAGTACAAGCTTGGAGTAAGGCAACAGGCAATTGTAAGGGAGGTTACTGAAAGCTGAGCAGACCAATATAAGAGTGATTTTTACTCTGTTGTACACAAAGATGCCAGCTTGCTCAGGACGCCATTTTATGCACTCTGAGGCACAGGGCCACACTCTAATCTGAAGTGGAAAATTGACATCCTAATTGGGCCATTACAACCACTCAGCTAAAGCCTTTTTTATTTTATACTGTAGATACTAGTAGACATGATTAAATTAGTTAGAAGAATAGTAGATATGTGGCTACCATATGTTGTATGATTTATAATTTATATATTAACAATAAGGTAAACATGCTTACAGTTATCTACTCACAGTGGTGTAAGCATTTGTCCCTCCCATTGTGTGTGTGATAAGTTTTAGCAGGCTGAATTATAATATACAGTCCACTAACATACTATGAAATTAATCAATTAATAATAATATAATATTAAAGTAACAAAAGTTAAAATGAAGTAAAATTTGAATATTCATAAAAGGAAAAGGAATAAAACTTGCTAGGATTTTCCAACATAAATATGGTCCTCAACGAACTGGATAGAATATTAACATTAGTGCAATATACACATATATTAATAATAGCAGGAAGACACTGCTATACAATTTTCTTGCCTAACTTTTTCAATCTCTGCTAACAGTGAACACAACTTATAGTTATATATTATTGTATATTATTGTTCTGAGGACTTAACTAAAAGAACAATTGTGCTTTTTCATTACAAGAGGCTGCTAAGAGGCTAATTTACCCATTAATGTATATGATTTTCATAATTCTTAAGTGTTTATATACAAACATTACATTACTTAATATTGCTCTATACAATTACTGCATTTTTTGCCATAATTTTCAACCAATTTTTACACAAGGGTAGGACATTTAGACTGGTGGTTTACAGCAACCTAGTTTAACTTATTTTATTGTGCTAACCTGATGTAAAGATAGGATCTTACACTTGTCTAGAGTTGAACCTATATTACAGCCTAGCAAGAATATATATTTTACTGTGCAGTACTCAAGATAACCAGAGTTGTGTTGTCTACATAATATTACCATAAACATATGCAATTTAACTATAATCATTTCACCTTTGAGTGTTAATCTGTGTCTCTGTACCAACTAATAGTGATTTAGAAGAGCTAACTTGAGGTAAATCCAGCATAGATACAAGGTTACCACTCAAATTATAGTGTGTATGATTATATATAATGTGTATTTAAATGATAAACAGCTCTAGTTTGGAATCTAATAGCTCTAGTAGCTCAAGTACTAGAAACAGTTCAAATTCAAGTCCAACAAGACTTGGCCCTAGCACAACTGCAACACGGCTAGCAAATACAGCATCATGTCTTCTGCAAAAATTGTAAAAAGCGACCCACACAGGCATGAAAGGCATTTAACCCGACAGATCAATAAATGTGATGATTTATGTAAACAAACTCCAGTTGATTATGTTGAACTGGAGGGCCATCATAAGGTTGCAGAGAGCAAATTTGAGGATGTAAGAAACCAAATATTGAAATATCAGGATGTTCTTGCTGATACTACCATAGATGAAGAAGCAATGGATGCTGTCGTACAAAACAATGCAGATTATGAAGATACAATACAAAGTTACAACACTTTATCAAGTTATTAACCAAACACAAGGCCACTACAAACATTGCAACCACATCTTCCCAAAACCCGGCAGAACCAAAAGTCAAATTATCATCACTTAGTCAAATTACCATCACTTAACACAGATGGAAAAACAACATCTAAACCTTCTTTAACCACTAATACTAAACAACAGAGCACAAACAGTACTGCAAATAAATCTAAAACAACTTCCCCATCCCCAAGGTGGAAACAAGGCAGCGTGGGCACATATGCAGTGGGTCCCCTCCAAACCTACAGTTAATGTGTCACCCAAAACGGTGACTCCCCAAGATGCTATTAATGTTTTTGAGGCCATGTCTGTTCTGTGAAGAACAACATTCCATGTACAACTGCAAAACTTACCCTGATCATGCTTCACGTATCAAACGACTTAAGGAGTTACATAAATGCACCAGGTGTATAAGGTCACATAATCCTGATACCTGTGCAACTCAAATACGCAGCTGCAATAGGTGGAATAAGGGTCAACACCATTCAGCACTGTGTGGGGACTCAAGTACAAAGTCTCCCAAACCACAAGTGGAGGAAGGAACTTCCACTTCAGTACAGCTTTGTACAATAATGCCCGACATAAGTGTCTTAACAACAAGATCTGAACATAAATCAGCTTTACCCACTGCCCAATTGATCATTAAAAATGGAAAGTCCAAGGTCACCATACGTGGATTATTTGACCAAGGATCACAAATGATTTTTATCTCACAAGAGTTGGTCAATGCCTTGAAACTCAAGCCTGTATGCAAGACACGAATAAACATAGCAGAATTCCTGACTAACTCCGAAGTCCAAGTCTTCAAGGTAGTACAACCTAAAGTACGTTTAGGCGATTATGTCTGAACGATACAAGCTTGTAGTAGATAAATTCGCATCAGACCTGTATGTGTATGGTCTAGGAACAACAGCCAAATTCCTGGAAGAAAAGGGAATCAAATTGTCTGACAAAATCACATCAGACAACCTCTCCAATATTGGAATCCTTATGGGATCAGATGTCTACCATAAGTTTATCAAAGGAAAGGATGAAAAGCAGGGAATGAACCTGTTACCATCTGCAGGTGGCTACTTGCTAACAGGCCCAGTATTACGGCTGAAGCAACCCATACCTGTAGACCACCAACATGCCAACCCAGTAATGGTTGCATGACTAGGAGGACAGTCTCCACTACAGTTCAGAGACATGTCCGAGGATGAGCTTGATCCCTCTGTGTATAAATTGTGGGACCTGGCAACTCTCGGCATTGTCCCTGAATAACCTAGTCCAGATGATGACTGGACTTACAAACAATACTTAGATTCCGTTGTCAACAGAGATAAACAATTTTGGGTCAGGTTACCATGGAAGCTGAATCACCCTCAGCTACCAGTCAACCCTTTTATGGCACAAAATCAATTATGGTCACAGATAATGTGCTTACAAAGACATCCTGAGAACTTGAAATTGTACCATGAAATAATCACGAAACAACTCGATGACAGATTTATCGAAGTTGTCACAAATGATAACCCAAAGGAAGGACACTACTTGCCACATCACCCTGTACTGAAAAATTCAGCTACTACCCCACTACAAATAGTATTTAATTGCAGTGCTAAGACCAAGCCGAAGAGTGTATCACTGAATGACTACCTTCAAACTGGCCCTAGCCTGACACAAAGGCTATACGACATGTTGTTAAAGTTCCGCATCAGGACTTATGCATATACGGCCGACATTAGCAAAGTTTTCCTTAGGGTAGGTCTCCAAGAAGAAGACCATAATTACACCAAGTTCCTATAGATTAAGGATCCTAACGATCCAAACAGTGAATTAATTACTTACAGGTTTGCGTCTGTTTTGTTTAGTGCCACTTCTTCTCCATTTCTGCTTCAAGCTACCTTAGACATGCACTTGATGAAGTCAAATAGCCCAATTAAAACAGAAATTAGCAATAACTTGTATGTGGACAATTTCCAAGGAACAACCACCAGTGAAAGCAATCTGCTGAAAATATATGATGAGGCCAATCAAGAATTAATGGGAGCAAATATGCCTCTCCAGTTGTGGGTCTCCAGCAATGCCAAATTAAATCAACTGATCGAAAAGGAGTTTCCCAACTACCAGGTACCTGAGAAAACAAAAGTACTAGGTGTCAAATGGGATACGACAGCAGATCAGTTGACAATCAAGTCGGTGGAGCCGGATACGACAGCAGATCAGTTGACAATCAAGTCGGTGGAGCCAGATACCACCAACCTAATAATGAGAAAATTACTCTCCAAGTCAGCAAACCCTTCAACCCATTGGGTTGTCCAATTAAGCCCATTAAGTCCAATCTTAATAAATGGGAAGTTGATAATCCAGGAATGTTGGTAACAAAAGAATGGCTGGGATGATCTTCTAACACCTACTTTACAAGAAAAGTTGTAGGGGCTAGTGAAAGATTTAAGTATCCTAGAGTCTGTTAAGTTCCCTCGAAACACAGTAAATGAAAAAGAACCAATTAAGCTACATGTATTCTGTGATGCCTTGGGAAAGGCCTATGGCACAGTAGCTTACCTGGTCTCTTTGATGGTCACATCAAAGGCCAGAGTGGCACCATTAAAGAAATGATCATTGCCACAACTGGAATTAACAGCCTTACTACTAGGAACAAGATTGACTCATTATCTGATCAAGGCCTTAAGCAACATTCACTTTGAAGAAACAGTGATATAGTCAGATAATGAGGCAGTGCTGCAGTGGGTGAAAAACAATAATAGTAAAAATCCTTACGTGAGTAAACGCATTAAGGAAATACGAGAGTTGTCGGCAGGGTATAAACTGAGATATGTACCCACCAAAGAGAATCCAGTTAACTATCTCTCCCGAGGCCTGACTTTATAGCAATTAACAAAGGCAGAGATGTGGTTCAATGGACCTCAGTGGCTAGTCAGCGACCTGAACAAAAGCCACAAGTCATTGTGACCAATGTCACTGTTCCCACCGAGAATCCAGAACCACCTCGGACTCTGGTAATTAATCCTAATCGGTACTCTGAACTGAACAAGCTAATAGGTGTCACCCAAGTTGTGTTTGAATTTCTAAAGAAAATAGGAATCAAGCATCAATTCCCTAGTGCCCTAAGATACTGGGTCAAAAGAGCTCAGACAGAGACCTTCGGGACAGAATTTAACAATGTCCCTAAGAAGCTACAAAATGATCTGGGTCTCTGAGTGGACACCAACAATTATAACATAATCAGATGCGGAGGCCACTTACTGCATGTGGACATAGATCTGGAAGCAAAAAAACCAAGATGGCTTCCTCATCACCATATAGTAAGCAAGCTGATTGTGTTACACCTACACAAATACAACACTCTGCATGGTGGGGTATTAGATGCTCTCACAGACTTAAGACAACAGTACTGGCTACCCCAAGGTAGGCAGACTGTAAATCCATAATTAAATCCTGTGTAATTTGCCGGAGATACGTTGCCGGAGATACGATGCCGGAGTGTGTCCATATCCGGGACCTTCTCCATTCCCAAAGGAACGAGTTGTACATATTCGTCCCTTTGAGACTACAGGAGTAGATTTCACAGGAGCACTAATACTAACAGGCACCAAGGACAAAATTCCAGTGAAGGCATATATCTGTCTTTTCACTTGTGCCACAACAAGGGCAGTCCATCTAGAAGTGACTCTCGATATGAGTGCCGAGGCATTCTTACAGACTTTCTGCAGGTTTGCTTCACATAGATCCTGTCCTAAGTTAATGATCTCAGACAATGGGTCCAACTTAGTGGCAGGAGAAGCATGTCTGAGGAAAATCTGGAACCACCCAAAGGTGTGCACGGCCCTAAATCAACGGCAGTTCTACTGGAAATTCATACAACCCAGAGCACCATGGCTTCTATGAACGCATGATTGGTACAATGAAACGTTCTCTATGGAAAACCCCACACTGGAAAAAGATTGACCTGTAGAAGCTCCAAACCATTGCCATAGAGATAGAAGCTTGAGTTAATAACCGACCACTTACCTACCTCTCTGATGATGTTTCACAGCGTGAACTATTAAGTCCAGCTCATCTGATGTATGGGAGACCTCTCATCACCCTAGTGTCCCTTACATACGAGGAACCAGAGGATCCTTCATATGTCCGAGAGGGTGATTTGGTTCAACGTTTCAAACATCTATCAGGGGTGATAAGTCGGTGGAATGACGTATGGACTCGAGAATACCTTACTGCTCTGAAGAAGTATCATTACGGGGCAAACAACCCCTAATAGAATGAACTTGAACCCTGGTGGCTTAGTTCTGGTGGACAGCAATGGGCCACGCTCAAAGTGGGCTACAGGCCAAATCATCTCTGTTCATCGAGACAGGGCATCTCAAGAATAGTGAAAGTAAAATGCCGAGACATCACTATTCTCACAACATTAGAGAAATTAGTTCCTTTAGAACTCGCAGGAAAAGAAGATGTGCAACGACTTCCAGCACCCAAAGACCCAGTAAGGAACGTCCGTCCCGAGCGGACCGCTGCACAACAATGCAAGCTCAAATTAAAGCAACACTAAAATTCTGAATGAGAGGAATCAAGTGTTCGTAGACTTTACCAGGACTTCGACCCGTGTTTCTCCGCCCCCCTTTCCCCTGAGTTATGTCGGAAATCCGACACACAACATCAGCTACCCATTAAAGAAATCAGAGAACGGGTATTCCGTGACGTCATCCAACAGACGTGTATATATATATTAAACTCTTATTTCTCTTATTATGCCAGCTTGCTCAGGACGCCATATTATGCACTCTGAGGCACAGGGCCACACCCTTATCTGAAGTGGAACATAGACAGCCTAATTGGGCCATTACAACCACTCAGCTAAGGCCTTTTTTATTTTATACTGTAGATAGTAGTAGACATGATTAAATTACTTATAAAAATAATAGATTAGGCCACGATATGTGGTATGATTTATAGTTTATATATTAACAATAAGGTAAACATGCTTACAGTTATCTACTCACAGTGGTGTAAGCATTTGTCCCTCCCATTGTGTGTGATAAGTTTTAGCAGGCTAAATTATAATATACAGTCCACTAACAAACTAAGAAATTAATCAAAAAATAATATTATAATATTCAAGTAACAAAAATTAAAATGAAGTAAAATTTGAATATTCATAAAAGGAAAAGGAATAAACCCTGCTAGGATTTTCCCACACCCCGCCGTGCCCTATGTGGGTGCTGGGAAGTGGGTGTTGGTGTGGATGCTGGGAGATGGGTGCTTGGAGGTGGGTGTTGGTGCTGGGAGGTGGGTGTTGCTGTGGGTGCTGGGAGGTGGGAGTTGCTGTGGGTGCTGGGAGGTGGATGTTAGTGCTGGGATATGGGTGTTGGTGCTGGGAGATGGGAGTTGGTGTGGGTGCTGGGAGGTGAGTGTTGGTGTGGACGCTGGGAGGCAGGTGTTGGTGCAGGTGCTGGGACGTGGGTGCTGGTGCTGGGAGATGGGTGTTAATGTAGGTGCTAGGAGGTGGGTGTTGGTGTGGATGCTGGGAGGTGGGTGTTAATGTGGGTGCTGTGAGGTGGGTGTTAATGTGGGTGCTTGGAAGCGGTTGTTGGTGTGGATGCTGGGAGGCAGGTGCTGGGAGGTGGGTGTTGGTGCTGGGAGGTGGGTGTTAATGTGGGTGCTGGGAGGTGGGTGTTGGTGTTGATGCTGGGAGGTGGGTGTTGGTGTGGGTGCTGGGAGGTGGGTGTTACTGTGGGTGCTGGGAGGTGGGTGTTACTGTGGGTGCTGGGAGGTGGGTGTTGTTGTGGGTGCTGGGAGGTGGGTGTTGGTGTGGGTGCTGGGAGGTGGGTGTTGGTGTGGATGCTAGGAGGTGGGTGTTGGTGTGGGTGCTGTGAGGTGGGTGTTAATGTGGGTGCTTGGAAGTGGGTGTTGGTGTGGATGCTGGGAGGCAGGTGCTGGGAGGTGGGTGTTGGTGCTGGGAGGTGGGTGTTAATGTGGGTGCTGGGAGGTGGGTGTTGGTGTTGATGCTGGGAGGTGGGTGTTGGTGCAGGTGCTGGGACGTGGGTGCTGGTGCTGGGAGATGGGTGTTAATGTGGGTGCTAGGAGGTGGGTGTTGGTGTGGATGCTGGGAGGTGGGTGTTAATGTGGGTGCTGTGAGGTGGGTGTTAATGTGGGTGCTTGGAAGTGGGTGTTGGTGTGGATGCTGGGAGGCAGGTGCTGGGAGGTGGGTGTTGGTGCTGGGAGGTGGGTGTTAATGTGGGTGCTGGGAGGTGGGTGTTGGTGTTGATGCTGGGAGGTGGATGTTGGTGTGGGTGCTGGGAGGTGGGTGTTACTGTGGGTGCTGGGAGGTGGGTGTTACTGTGGGTGCTGGGAGGTGGGTGTTACTGTGGGTGCTGGGAGGTGGGTGTTACTGTTGGTGCTGGGAGGTGGGTGTTGATGCTGGGAGGTGGGTGTTGGTGTGGGTGCTAGGAGGTGGGTGTTACTGTGGGTGCTGGGAGGTGGGTGTTGGTGTGGGTGCTGGGAGGTGGGTGTTACTGTGGGTGCTGGGAGGTGGGTGTTACTGTGGGTGCTGGGAGGTGGGTGTTACTGTGGGTGCTGGGAGGTGGGTGTTACTGTTGGTGCTGGGAGGTGGGTGTTACTGTTGGTGCTGGGAGGTGGGTGTTGGTGTGAGTAATGGGAGGTGGGTGTTGGTGTGGATGCTGGGAGGCAGGTGCTGGGAGGTGGGTGTTGGTGCTGGGAGGTGGGTGTTAATGTGGGTGCTGGGAGGTGGGTGTTGGTGTTGATGCTGGGAGGCAGGTGTTGGTGCAGGTGCTGGGACGTGGGTGCTGGTGCTGGGAGATGGGTGTTAATGTGGGTGCTTGGAAGTGGGTGTTGGTGTGGATGCTGGGAGGCAGGTGCTGGGAGGTGGGTGTTGGTGCTGGGAGGTGGGTGTTAATGTGGGTGCTGGGAGGTGGGTGTTGGTGTTGATGCTGGGAGGTGGGTGTTGGTGTGGGTGCTGGGAGGTGGGTGTTACTGTGGGTGCTGGGAGGTGGGTGTTACTGTGGGTGCTGGGAGGTGGGTGTTACTGTGGGTGCTGGGAGGTGGGTGTTACTGTTGGTGCTGGGAGGTGGGTGTTGATGCTGGGAGGTGGGTGTTGGTGTGGGTGCTGGGAGGTGGGTGTTACTGTGGGTGCTGGGAGGTGGGTGTTACTGTGGGTGCTGGGAGGTGGGTGTTGGTGTGGGTGCTGGGAGGTGGGTGTTACTGTGGGTGCTGGGAGGTGGGTGTTACTGTGGGTGCTGGGAGGTGGGTGTTACTGTTGGTGCTGGGAGGTGGGTGTTGGTGTGGGTGCTGGGAGGTGGGTGTTGGTGTGGGTGCTGGGAGGTGGATGTTGGTGTGAGTAATGGGAGGTGGGTGTTGGTGTGGATGCTGGGAGATTGGATGTTGGTGTGAGTGCTGGGAAGTGGGTGTTGGTGTGGGTGCTGGGAGGTGGGTGTTGGTGTTGGTGCTGGGAGGTGGGTGTTGGTGTTGATGCTGGGAGGTGGGTGTTGGTGTGGGTGCTGGGAGGTGGATGTTGGTGTGAGTAATGGGAAGTGGGTGTTGGTGTGGGTGCTGGGAGGTGGGTGTTGGTGTGGGTGCTGGGAGATTGGATGTTGGTGTGAGTGCTGGGAAGTGGGTGTTGGTGTGGGTGCTGGGAGGTGGGTGTTGGTGTGGGTGCTGGGAGGTGGGTGTTGGTGTGGGTGCTGGGAGGTGGGTGTTGGTGCAGGTGCTGGGAGGTGGGTGTTGGTGTGGGTGCTGGGAGGTGGGTGTTAGTGTGAGTGCTGGGAGGTGGATGTTGGTGTGGGTGCTGGGAGGTGGGTGTTGGTGTGGGTGTTGGGAGGTGGGCGTTGGTGTGGGTGTTGGGAGGTGGGTGTTGTTGTGGTAGGTGCTGGGAGGTAGGTGTTGGTTTGGGTGCTGTGAGGTGGGTGTTGGTGTTGGTGCGTGGAGGTGGGTGTTGTTGTGGGTGCTGGGTGGTCGGTGTTGGTGTGGGTGCTGGGAGGGGGTGTTGGTGTTGGTGCTGCGAGGTGGGTGTTAGGAGCTAGGTGGGTGTTAGGAGCTAGGTGGGTGTTGGTGTTGGTGTTGGGAGGTAGGTGATGGTGTTGGTGCTGGGAGGTGGGTGTTGGTACTCACCTAGTTACTCACCTAGTTGTGTTTGCGGGGGTTGAACTCTGGCTCTTTGGTCCTGCCTCTCAACTGTCAATCAACTGGTGTACAGATTCCTAAGCCCATTGGGCTCTATCATATCTATATTTGAAACTGTGTACGAAGTCTGCCTCCACCACAACACTACTTTATGCATTCCATTTGTTAACTACCCTGACACTGAAAAAATTCTTTCTAACGTCTCTGTGGCTCATCTGGGTACTAAGTTTCCACCTGTGTCCCCTTGTTCGTATTCCGCCCGCGGTATAGAGTTTGTCTTTGTCCACCCTGTCAATTCCCTTGGGAATTTTGTAGGTGGTTAGCATGTCTCTCCTTACTCCTCTGTTTTCCAGGGTTGTGAGGTTCAGCTCCCTTAGCCTTTCCTCGTAACTCATTCCTCTCAGTTCCGGGAAGTGGTACACAGGGTCCTGAACGATTCCTTACACAAGTTTCTAAAGGCAGTTCTTATATTTGCCAGGTTAGCATATGCCGCTGATGATATTCTTTTGGTGTGGGTGCTAGGAGGTGGGTGTTAGTGTGAGTGTTGGGAGGTGGGTGTTGGTGTTGAAGCTGAGAACTGGGTGTTGGTGTGGGTGCTGTGAGGTGGGTGTTGGTGTGGGTGTTGGGAGTTGGGTGTTGGTGTGAGTGCTGGGAGGTGGGTGTTGGTGTTGGTGCTGGGAGGTGGGTGATGGTGTCGATGCTGGGAGGTGGGTATTGGTGTGAGTGATGGGAGATAGGTGTTGGTGTGAGTGTTGGGAGTTGGGTGCTGGGAGGTGGGTGTTAATGTGGGTGCTGGGAGGAAGGTGTTTGCGTTGAAGCTGGGAGGTGGGTGTTGGTGTGAGTGTTGGGAGGTGGGTGTTGGTGTGGGTGCTTGAAGGTGGGTGTTGGTGTGGGTGTTGGGAGGTGGGTGTTGGTGTGGGTGCTTGAAGGTGGGTGTTGGTGTGGGTGTTGGGAGGTGGGTGTTGGTGTGGGAGGTGGGTGTTGGTGTGAGTGTTGGGAGGTGGGTGTTGGTGTGGGTGCTTGGAGGTGGGTGTTGGTGTGGGTGTTGGGAGGTGGGTATTGGTGTTGGTGCCGGGAAGTGAGTGTTGGTGTGGGTGCTGGGAGGTGGGTGTTGGTGTGGGTGTTGGTGTTGGTGCTGGGAGGTGGGTGTTAATGTGGGTGCTGGGAGGAAGGTGTTGGTGTTGGTGCTGGGAGGTGGGTGTTGGTGCTGGGAGGTGGGTGTTGGTGTGGGTGTTGGAAGGTGGGTGTTGGTGTGGGTGCTGGGAGGTGGGTGTTGGTGTGGGTGTTGGGAGGTGGGTGTTGGTGTGGGTGTTGGGAGGTGGGTGTTGTTGTGGGTGTTGGTGTGGGTGCTGGGAGGTGGGTGTTGGTGTGGGTGCTGGGAGGTGGGTGTTGGTGTGGGTGCTGGGAAGTGGGTGTTGGTGTGGGTGTTGGGAGGTGGATGTTGGTGTGGGTGTTGGGAGGTGGGTGTTAATGTGGGTGCTGGGAGGTGGGTGTTGGTGTTGGTGCTGGGAGGTGAGTGTTGGTGTTGGTGCTGGGAGGTGGGTGTTGGTGTGGGTGCTGGGAGGTGGGTGTTGGTGTTGGTGCCGGGAAGTGAGTGTTGGTGTTGGTGCTGGGAGGAAGGTGTTGGTGTTGGTGCTGGGAGGTGGGTGTTGGTGTTGGTGCCGGGAAGTGAGTGTTGGTGTTGGTGCTGGGAGGAAGGTGTTGGTGCTGGGAGGTGGGTGTTGGTGTTGGTGCTGGGAGGTGGGTGTTGGTGTTGGTGCTGGGAGGTGAGTGTTGGTGTTGGTGCTGGGAGGTGGGTGTTGGTGTGGGTGCTGGGAGGTGGGTGTTGGTGTTGGTGCCGGGAAGTGAGTGTTGGTGTTGGTGCTGGGAGGAAGGTGTTGGTGCTGGGAGGAAGGTGTTGGTGTTGGTGCTGGGAGGTGAGTGTTGGTGTTGGTGCTGGGAGGTGGGTGTTGGTGTTGGTGCTGGGAGGTGGGTGTTGGTGTGGGTCCTGGGAGATGAGTGTTGGTGTGGGTGCTGGGAGGTGGGTGTTGGTGTGGGTCTTGGGAGGTGAGTGTTGGTGTGGGTGCTGGGAGGTGGGTGTTGTTGTGGGTGCTGGGAGGTGGGTGTTGTTGTGGGTGCTGGGAGGTGGGTGTTGGTGTGGGTGCTGGGAGGTGGGTGTTGTTGTGGGTGCTGGGAGGTGGGTGTTGGTGTGGGTGCTGGGAGGTGGGTGTTGGTGTGGGTGCTGGGAGGTGGGTGTTGTTGTGGGTGCTGGGAGGTGGGTGTTTGTGTGGGTGCTGGGAGGTGGGTGTTGTTGTGGGTGCTGGGAGGAAGGTGTTGGTTTGGGTGCTGGGAGGTGAGTGTTGGTGTGGGTGCTGGGAGGTGAGTGTTGGTGTGGGTGCTGGGAGGTGGATGTTGGTGTGGGTGCTGGGAGGTGGGTGTTGTTGTGGGTGCTGGGAGGTGGGTGTTGGTGTGGGTGCTGGGAGGTGGGTGGTGTTGTGGGTGCTGGGAGGTGGGTGTTGGTGTGGGTGCTGGGAGGTGGGTGTTGGTGCTGGGAGGTGGGTGTTGGTGTTGGTGCTGGGAGGTGGGTGTTGGTGTGGGTGCTGGGAGATGAGTGTTGGTGTGGGTGCTGGGAGGTGGGTGTTGGTGTGGGTCTTGGGAGGTGAGTGTTGGTGTGGGTGCTGGGAGGTGGGTGTTGTTGTGGGTGCTGGGAGGTGGGTGTTGTTGTGGGTGCTGGGAGGTGGGTGTTGTTGTGGGTGCTGGGAGGTGGGTGTTGGTGTGGGTGCTGGGAGGTGGGTGTTGGTGTGGATGCTAGGAGGTGGGTGTTGGTGTGGGTGCTGGGAGGAAGGTGTTGGTGTTGGTGCTGGGAGGTGAGTGTTGGTGTTGGTGCTGGGAGGTGAGTGTTGGTGTTGGTGCTGGGAGGAAGGTGTTGGTTTGGGTGCTGGGAGGTGAGTGTTGGTGTGGGTGCTGGGAGGTGAGTGTTGGTGTGGGTGCTGGGAGGTGGATGTTGGTGTGGGTGCTGGGAGGTGGGTGTTGTTGTGGGTGCTGGGAGGTGGGTGTTGGTGTGGGTGCTGGGAGGTGGGTGGTGTTGTGGGTGCTGGGAGGTGGGTGTTGGTGTGGGTGCTGGGAGGTGGGTGTTGGTGCTGGGAGGTGGGTGTTGGTGTTGGTGTGGATGCTAGGAGGTGTGTGTTGGTGTTGGTGTGGGTGCTGGGAGGTGGGTGTTGGTGCTGGGAGGTGGGTGTTGGTATTGGTGTTGGTGTGGATGCTAGGAGGTGGGTGTTGGTGTTGGTGTGGGTGCTGGGAGGTGGGTGTTGGTGTTGGTGTGGGTGCTGGGAGGTGGGTGTTGGTGTTGGTGATGGGAGGTGGGTGTTGGTGTGGGTGCTGGGAGGTGGGTGTTGGTGTGGGTGCTGGGAGGTGGGTGTTGGTGTGGGTGCTGGGAGGTGGGTGTTGGTGTGGGTGCTGGGAGGTGGGTGTTGGTGTGGGTGCTGGGAGGTGGGTGTTGGTGTGGGTGCTGGGAGGTGGGTGTTGGTGTGGGTGCTGGGAGGTGGGTGTTGGTGTGGGTGCTGGGAGGTGGGTGTTGGTATTGGTGCTGGGAGGTGGGTGTTGTTGTGGGTGCTGGGAGGTGGATGTTGGTGTTGGAAGGTGGGTGTTGGTGTGGGTACTCACCTATTTGTGCTTGCGGGGGTTGAGCTTTGTCTCTTTGGTCCCGCCTTTTAACTGTCAATCAACTGGTGTATAGATTCCTGAACCTACTGGGCTCTATCATATCTACATTTGAAACTGTGTATGGAGTCAGCCTCCACCACATCTCTGCCTAATGCGTTCCATCTGTTAACTTCTCTGACACCGAAAAAAAATGTCTAATGTCCCTGTGGCTCATGTGGGTACTCAGTTTCCACCTGTGTCCCCTTGTTTGCGTACCACCAGTGTTGAATAGTTTATCCTTGTCTACCCGGTCGATTCCGCTGAGAATTTTGTAGGTAGTGATCATGTCTCCCCTTACTCTTCTGTCTTTCAGTGTCGTAAGGTGCATTTCCCGCATCTTTTCCTCGTAACTCATGGCTCTAAGTTCTGGGACTAGTCTAGTGGCATACCTTTGAACTTTTTCCAGCTTCGTTTTGAACTTGACAAGGTACGGGCTCCATGCTGGGGCCGCATACTCCAGGATTGGTCTTACATATGTGGTATACAAGAGTCTGAATGATTCCTTACACAGGTTCCTAAAGGCTGTTCTGATGTTAGCCAGTCTCGCATATGCCACAGACATAATTTTTTTTATATGGGCTTCAGGAGACAGGTTCGGTGTAATATCAACTCCTAGATGTTTCTCTCTGTCAGTTTCACTAAGTACTTCATCTCCTATTCTGTATCCAGTGTCTGGCCTCCTTTTTCCACAGCCTAGTTTCATTACTTTGCATTTACTCGGGTTGAACTTTAACAACCATTTGTTGCACCATTCATTCAGTCTGTTTAGGTCATCTTGTAGCCTCCTACTATCATCCTCTGTTTCAATCCTCCTCATAATTTTTGCATTATCAGCAAACATTGAGAGAAACGAGTCTATTTCTCTCTGGGAGATCATATACATATACCAGAAACCGTACAGGTCCAAGGACTGACCCCTGCGGGACTCCGCTTGTAACATTTCGCCAATCTGAGACCTCACCCCTCACATTGACTCGTTGTCTCCTGTTGCTTAGGTACTCCTTTATCCAATGGCGTACCTTTCTTTCACTGCAACCTGCATCTCCAGCTTTTTCACTAGCCTCTTGTGTGGTACTGTATCAAAGGCTTTCTGGCAATCCAAAAATATGCAGTCTGCCCACCCTTCTCTTTCTTGCCTGGTCGTAGAATTCAAGTAACTCTGTGAGGCCGGACTTGCCATCCCTGAACCCATGTTGATGCTGTGTTACAAAGTTCTTTTGCTTCAGATGTTCCACTACCTTTCTTCGCACAATCTTCTCCATCAGAATGCATGGTATGCAGGTTAGGGACACTGGCCTGTAGTTCAGTGCCTCCTGTCTATCCCTTTTGTTGTATATCGGGACTACATTAGCTGCTTTCCAAATTTCTGGCAATTCCCCTGTTGCCAGTGATTTGTTATACACTATGGAGAGTTGCAGGCACAGTTCTTCTGCTCCTTCCTTTAGTACCCAAGGGAAGATTTCATCTGGGCCTATAGCCTTTGTATCATCCAACTCTAGTAAACACTTCCTTACTTCCCCGCTGGTAATCTCAAACTCTTCCAGTGGTTCCTGGTTAACTATTCCCTCTCTTATCTCTGGAATTTCTCCTTCCTCTAAGGTGAAGACTTCCTGGATTTTCTTGTTCAGTTCCTCACACACTTCCTTGTCGTTTGTAGTAAATCCTTCTGCCCCTATCCTTAATTTCATAACCTGTTCCTTTACTGTTGTTTTTCTCCTGATGTGGCTGTGCAGCAATTTAGGCTGAGTCTTAGCCTTGTTTGCGATGTTATTTTCATATTGTTTTTCTGTCTCTCTTCTCATCCTGACATATTCATTCCTGGCACTCTGGTATCTTTCTCTGCTTTCAAGTGTCCTGTTATTCCTATAGTTTCTCCACGCCCTTTTACTTTCCTGCTTAGCTTGCCTACATCTCTGATTAAACCATGGGTTTCTCATCTTCATTTCACTGTTTTTTTTTTTTTTGACTGGGACAAACTTGTTTGCTGCTTCGTTGCACTTCTGCGTGATGTAATCCATCATGTCTTGGGCCGTCTTTCCCCTGAGCTTTGTTTCCCATGCTGTATCTGTTATAAATTTTCTTATCTCCTCATAGTTTCCTTTTCGGAATGCCAGCCTCTTGTTTTCAGTACTCCTATTCCTCGAGTTCAATAACCCTTCTTCAATCAGGTACTCAAACGCCAGTACACTGTGGCCGCTCATTCCTACTGGGTTCTTAAAACCGATTTTTCTTATGTTGGAGTCATTCAGAGTGAAGACTAGGTCGAGTCTCGCTGGTTCGTCATTTCCTCTCATCCTTGTGGGTTCTCTGACATGCTGGGTTAAAAAGTTTCTAGTCACCACCTTCAATAGTTTGGCTCTCCACGTATCCTCGCCTTCATGCGGTTCCTTGTTCTCCCAGTCAATCCTTTCGTGATTGAAGTCCCCCATGATGTGCAGGTCGGATCTATTTCTACAGGCAGCAGAGGCTGCCCTCTCAATTATACTGTTAACTGCCATGTTGTTGTTGTCATACTCTTGACTGGGTCTTTTGTCATTTGGTGGAGGGCTTGTATATATATTACTGCTACTACTATTCTTGGTCCTCCCATTGATATGGTGCTTTCTATGTAGTCTCTGAAACCTTCACAGCCCGGAATAGCTATCTCCTTGAAACTCCATTCCTTTTTTATTAGTAGGGTCACTCCGCCTCCTCCCCTTCCTTCCCTCTCTTTCCTTATTACTGTGTACTTCTGGGGAAACACGGCATTCGTTATGATTCCTGAGAGTTTTGTTTCTGTGAGTCCGATTACATCTGGGTTCACTACTTGTGTTCTTTCCCTTAGTTCACTTGCCTTGCTTGTGATCCCATCTATGTTCGAGTACATTACCCAGAAACTGACTCTCTTATGCTTCTCCTCTGAGGGAACCTGTGGGATCTGGGGAGAGCGGGGGCTGGGAGGATCTGGTACGGGGAGACTGGTGGAGGGGGAAGGGCTTGGGGGGGGGGAAAGGGGGAGGGTAGGGGATGGGAGAGAGGGAGAAGGTTGGGGGGGGGGGGAGAGTGAGATGTGTGTGTGTGTGCATCTTATGGGTGTGTTTTTGAGCATGTACGTGTGTGTACTCACCTAGTTGTGTTTGTGGGGGTTGAGCTCTGGCTCTTTGGTCCCGCCTCTCAACCGTCAATCAACAGGTGTACAGATTCCTGAGCCTATCGGGCTCTATCATATCTACACTTGAAACTGTGTATGGAGTCAGCCTACACCACATCTCTTCCTAATGCATTCCATTTGTCCACCACTCTGACACTAAAAAAGTTCTTTCTACTATCTCTGTGGCTCATTTGGGCACTCAGTTTCCACCTGTGTCCCCTTGTGTTAAATAGTCTGTCTTTATCTACCCTATCAATTCCCTTCAGAATCTTGAATGTGGTGATCATGTCCCCCCTAACTCTTCTGTCTTCCAGCGAAGTGAGGTTTAATTCCCGTAGTCTCTCCTCGTAGCTCATACCTCATACGTACGTGCGTGCGTGCGTGCATGCGTGCGTGCGTGTGTACTCACCTAATTGTGTTTGTGGGGGTTGAGCTCTGGCTCCTTCGTCGTGCCTCTCAACCGTCAATCAACAGGTGTACAGGTTCCTGAGCCTATTGGGCTCTATCATATCTACACTTGAAACTGTGTATGGAGTCAGCCTCCACCACATCACTTCCTTATGCATTCCATTTGTCAAACACTCTGACACTAAAAATGTTCTTTCTAATATCTCTGTGGCTCATGTGGGCACTCAGTTTCCACCTGTGTCCTCTTGTGCATGTGCCCCTTGTGTTAAATAGCCTGTCTTTATCTACCCTATCAATTCGCTTCAGAATCTTGAATGTGGTGATCATGTCCCCCCTAACTTTTCTGTCTTCCAGCGAAGTAAGGTTTAATTCCCGTAGTCTCTCCTCGTAGCTCATACCTTTCAGCTCGGGTACTAGTCTGGTGGCAAACCTTTGAACCTTTTCCAGTTTAGTCTTATCCTTGACTAGATATGGACTCCATGCTGGGGCTGCATACTCCAGGATTGGCCTGACATATGTAGTATACAATGTTCTGAATGATTCTTTACACAAGTTTCTGAATGCCATTCGTATTTTGACCAGCCTGGCATATGCCGCTGATGTTATCCTCTTGATATGAGCAGCAGGAGACAGGTCTGGCGTGATATCAACCCCCAAGTCTTTTTCTTTCTCTGACTCCTCAAGAATTTCCTCTCCCAGATGATACCTTATATCTGGCCTCCTGCTCCCTACACCTATCTTCATTACATTACATTTAGTTGGGTTAAACTCTAACAACCATTTGTTCGACCATTCTTTCAGACTGTCTAGGTCTTCTTGAAGCCTCAAACAGTCCTCTTCTGTCTTAATCCTTCTCATAATTTTGACATTGTCCGTAAACATTGAGAGAAATAAATCTATACCCTCCGGGAGATCATTTACATATATCAGAAACAAGATAGGACCGAGTACAGAGCCCTGTGGGACTTCACGCCAATCGGAGGTCTCACCCCTCACCGTAACTCTCTGCTTCCTATTGCTTAGGTACTCCCTTATCCACTGGAGCACTTTACCAGCTACACCTGCCTGTCTCTCCAGCTTATGTACCAGCCTCTTATGCGGTACTGTGTCAAAAGCTTACCGACAATCCAAGAAATGCAGTCCGCCCAGCCCACTCTTTCTTGTTTAATCTTTGTCACCTGGTCGTAGAATTCTATTAAGCCAGTCAGGCAAGATTTACCCTCGCTGAACCCATGTTGGCGATTTGTCACGAAGTCCCTTCTCTCCAGATGTGATACTAGGTTTTTTCTCACGATCTTCTCCATCACCTTGCATGGTATACAAGTCAAGGACACTGGCCTGTAGTTCAGTGCCTCTTGCCTGTCGCCCTTTTTGTATATTGAGACCACATTCGCCGTCTTCCATATTTCTGTTAGGTCACCCATCTCCAGTGACCTACTATACACTATAGAGAGTGGCAAGCAAAGTGCCTCTGCACACTCTTTCAGTACCCATGGCGAGATCCCGTCTGGACCAACAGCCTTTCTAACATCCAGATCCAGCAGGTGTCTCTTGACCTCCTCTCTCATAATTTTGAACCCTTCCAAGGCCGCCTGGTTTACTTCTCTTTCTCCTAGCACAGTGACCTCACCTTGTTCTGTTGTGAAGACCTCCTGGAACCTCTTGTTGAGTTCTTCACACACCTCTTTGTCATTCTCTGTATACTTGTCCGTGCCTGTTCTAAGTTTCACTACCTGTTCTTTCACTGTTGTTTTCCTTCTGATGTGATTGTGGAGTAGCTGTGGTTTGGTCTTGGTCTTAACTTTTCTCTGCTTCTCTTCTCACCCTGACATACTCATTCCTGGTTCTCTGGTATCTCTCTCTGCTTTCTGGTGTTCTGTTATTCCGGAAGTTCATCCACGCCCTTTTGTTCAGTTTCTTTCCTTCCATACATGCCCTATTATACCATGGATTCTTCTTTTGCTTCTCGGATTTTACATTTTGGGCCGGGATGTATCTGCTTACTGCCTCCTAACACTTTTGGGTGACATAGTCCATCATATCATGTACAGACTTATCTCTGAGGTCTGTGTCCCAAGGTATTTCCCTTAGGAAGCCTTTCATCTCCTCATAATTTCCCTTTCGGTATGCCAGCCTTTTGTTTCCTAGTTCTTTTTTGGGGGAGATAATTCCTAGCTCTACCAGGTACTCAAAGTTCAATACACTGTGATCACTCATTCCCAAGGGTGCTTCCATCTTGACTTCCCTTATATCCCACTCATTTAGGGTAAATATCAAATCAAGCATTGCTGGTTCATCTTCTCCTCTCATTCTTGTTGGTTCCTTGATGTGCTGGCTTAGAAAGTTTCTTGTTGCCAGGCCCAGCAGCTTAGCTCTCCATGTTTCTGGTCCTTCATGCGGGTCTCTGTTCTCCCAATCTATCTTCCCATGGTTGAAGTCTCTCATGATTAGTAGTCCAGATCCATTCCTGATAGCAACAGAAGCTGCTCTCTCTATTATGTTAATGGTGGCCATGTTGTTTCTATCATATTCCTGTCTAGGTCTTCTGTCATTTGGTGGTGGATTATATATGACTACGACTATAATTTTTTGCCCTCCAGTTGTTATTGTACCTGTTATGTAGTCACTGAAACCTTCACATCCCTGAACAACCATCTCCTCAAAATCCCAGCCTTTTCTTACCAGCAGGGCTACACCACCACCACCACCACCTCTTCCTTCTCTCTCTTTCCTCATAACATAATAGTCCTGTGGGGAACACTGCATTTGTTATGGTTTTCGTTAGCTTTATTCTGTGAGAGCTATTATGTCTGGGTTTTCCTCTAGTACCCATTCTCCAAGTTCATTTGCTTTATTTGTAATTCCATCTATATTAGTGTACATTGCCTTGAGACTCACTTTCTTCTTTCCCTTCTCAAATCTCCTCCTTGAGTGTTCTGCTGTTGGGGGAAGCTGTTCCATGGGTGTGAGGATTTGTGAGGTGGATAACAGGGTTGCAGAGGATACTGGGATGATGGGTGGGGGGGGTCAAGTAAAGGGGGAGGGTATGGGGTGAAAGGGGAGGGAGGACAGGAAGGAAAGGGGGGGAGGGGGGACTCGGCAGGAGGAGGGGAGAGGTAGTAGAGTGGGGATTGGGTGTGGGGGGAGGGAGATTTGGCTGGGTATTTGAGTGGGGGGGGGCAGGGAGGGTTTGGGGTAGGGGGGTTTTCTATGTAGAGGAGGGTGGTGGGGTTGCCCTTCCCGCTGGTGTTACTGGGTAGCTGATTGTGGGTTCCCCCTTCGCCTCTGGGGGTGATGTGTTGGGAGCTGTGATTTCCTGGTTTTCCCCTCTCGGCCTGCGCTTCTTCCTTGCTCCTGCCGCCATGGCCCTCTCCTCCCTCGTCATGTCCCTCTGGACATGACGTGTGTGTGTGTGTGTGTTTGTAGCGGGGGGGGGGGGTGCGTGGGAAACTGTTGGGGGGAGGGGGGCAGAGACAGTCACTTCAGGTCAGGTGGTCAGGTGGTGGGAGGGAGTGAGGGAGATGGAGGGGGTCCCACTGTGTGAGAGGGTTTTGGGGGGAGGGGGAATATCTGGTATGCTAAAGAGGAAGTGAGAAAAGGGGGGTCCATTAAACCACATCGAAGACTTGATAAGTTGTTTTAGTGTTAATCCTCGAGATAAATAATCTGCAGGATTGTCCTTAGTAGGAACATGTCTAAATTTATATCCAGCAGATAATTCATGAATTTCCCTAACACGATTACTGACGTAGGGAGTTTTATTATTGTTGTTTCTTACCCATTGTAAGACTGCCTCATTGTCTGACCACACGACAATCTCACCAAAGTGGATATTATTGAGTGTCTTGGCCAGGCAATGAGCCAATCTGACTCCCACCAGCAATGCAGTTAACTCCATTTGAGGTAAAGATCTCTTCTTAATGGGAGCAACTCTTGCTTTAGATGTGAGCAAAATTGATTGTGCACTATTAACTAAGTAGGCTACAGTGCCATACGCTTTGCCAGAGGCATCGCAAAAAACATGCAAGTTTGGTCCTGAAGCATTACGAGGAAATTTCAAAACACCTAACTGATTAAAATCCGTTGTGAGTATCTGCCATTTAGCTTGTAACTCACTTGGTAACGGATCATCCCATCCCATATGTTTCTGCCAGCATTCCTGCATTAGGAGTTTGCCCCTTATTAATATAGGACTAAGTAAGCCTAAACTGTCAAAAGGTTGACTGACATACGAGAGTAATTTTCTCATGGTAAGGGATGAATTATCGGTTTGTACTGACTTGACATTTATCTCGTCAGTACTTGTGTTCCATTCTGTCATGTTCACAGAAAATGGTACCATCCAGTTTTCTATGTGCGGCGGCTGAGACGCCAGAGGAAAGAAGGTAAACAATAGAGCGTACAGGACGCCCGCCAAGCTTGGTAGCTACTAGTCATGTAATCATATTAAGTATTAAAGTCAGTAACCAAGTCATGACTTTACATCAACCCTACAACCAAGACTTCCTCAGTAACACACAAACACCACATTGGCGACGAGGATGAACTGTGAACGCAGGTATTTGTTCAGTTTCAAACACAAGGGAGAAGCATGCTGCCTGGAGGAGGAAGAGAAGCTGTGAGCGCCATACCCGATGCTGTATGCTAACCTGATGCTGTGTGCTAACCAATGCTGTGTGCTAAACGATGCTGTGTGCTAAACGATGCTGTGTGCTAACCGATGCTGTGTGCTACCCAAGCTGTGTGCTACCCAAGCTGTGCTGAAGAAACTGTGTACTGAGGAATCTGCCGACGTTGTGTACGAAACGACGCATTGATGTGTACAAAACCTGATGTTTTGGTTACGAAACGACGCTTCGTGCTACAAAATTCATCACACTGAACTGACTGCTGTACCAACTGCTGTACCAACTGCTGCACCAACTGCTGTACCAACTGCTGCACCAACTGCTGTACCAACTGCTGCTGTACCAACTGCTGTGCTGCTGCTGTGAGTAGGAACAACACATGTACACAAGGGCTAGGTAAGAAGTCAGTTGCTGCTATATTGTGCACTGTTGTGAATTTTTGCATTAAAATGCTTGTGTGCTTTGCAAAATTAAAGTAATTACAGTGAATTCTTGACTAACATATACAGTGCAGTAAGTGTTTAATATTCTGAGGAACATTTAAGTGATAAGTTACATTTATTCAGTAAAAATGGCAAATATACCTCAGTTTCCTGCATTTGATCCTGACTGTGACCAGACAAACCTGTCACAGAGGTGGGTCAAATGGCTTAAAAGGTTTGAAAATTTGTTGATAGTTTCTGACATCAAAAGTGCTGAAAGAAAGCGTGCCTTTCTACTTCATTATGCAGGTGATAGAGTTTGTGACATCTTTGACACACTGAAAGACACTGGTGGTGCCAAAGATTATGACACTGCCAAAGCCAAACTAACAGAGCATTTCAAACCAAGGCAAAATACTGCTATGGAAATTATGCATTTCAGGAGAGCAAAACAACTCTCTAATGAAACTGTGGATCAATACCACACACGTCTGCAGGGTTTAGCAGCCCATTGTGAGTTTGCTGATGTTGACAAAGAAATCAAACAGCAAATAATTGAATCATGCACATCTACACGTCTTCGTCGAAGAGCTCTAGAACTTGTTGATGATGACAGTTCTCTTACCAAGATACTGGATATGGCTCGTCGAATGGAAGATGCTGCACGTGATGCTCGTGTCATGGAGTGCAGTGCTAATAACGGTTCTGCCACTGTTACTAACAGTGATGAGGTACGTAAGGTTCAGGGAGGACACCGTGATCAAAGAAGATATCATGGCAAACCTAACAGTAAATTTAGCCGAGAACCACGTCACAACTGGGGTCAAGGAACAAGGCTCAAGCAGTCACAACGACCCACATCAGAGGGTGTCAACAATAAATGTTACAATTGTGGAGGAGACTACCCACACCAAGATAATGTTTGTCCTGCTCAAGGTAAGAAGTGCTATGAGTGTGGAAAACTAGGTAATTTTGGTGCTATGTGTCGTTCTGCACTAAAGAAACCACAGTCAATGAATAAAAGCACTGTACGAGGATCAGGTCATAGGGGTCGAGGTGGTAAACACAATATTGCACCTCATATCCAGAATGTTAATAATGTACAAGACAACATTTCATTACAACCAGTCTCAGATGACAGTGAATGTGATTATACTTATGGAGTACAAGCAATCACAGAATGGAATGATCTTCCAAACAACCCAGAGACATGTGTATACATTGCTGGTATTTGTCTCAAGGTTCTCATTGACACTGGATCAAACATTGACACCATTGCTGAGTGCCACTATGAAAAAATTAAAAAACAGTTCCCAAAGCTTGAGAACTATAATGGCAAAGCCACTGCCTATGCTTCAAAGGTAGCCTTGCCAGTGATTGGAACTTTCACTGCAGAGATTAAGTCAAAGAATGCAATGCTCATTACTACATTCCATGTTGTTAGGAATGCAAAGGAGTCTTTACTCAGTTACAAGACTTCAACCAAATTGGGGCTACTTCAGCTTTCTAATGCTGTAGCAGTGGAATCTGCAAACAATGTTGATGGTATTGTTGCTGAATTTTCTGATCGATTTAAATCCATAGGTTGTTATACTGATAGCAAAGTACATCTGCATATCAACCCAGATGTAATTCCAGTTGCCCAACCACATCGCCGACAACCATTCCATACTCGCAAGAAAGTCGATGCTGAACTGGATAGGCTGATAGAACTAGATATCATTGAACCAGTAACAGGCCCAACACCATGGGTAAGCCCAATTGTCACTCCACCAAAGCCGAAGAATCCAGATGAGATACGCATTTGTGTGGACATGCGTGTTCCCAACAAGGCAATAATGCGTGAACGCCATCCTACACCGACTGTAGATGATATGATCTACCGCTTGAATGGTGCAACTATATTCAGCAAGTTAGATTTAAACAAGGGCTATCATCAGCTTGAACTTGATGATGAGAGTCGCTTCATCACAACGTTTACGACACATCGAGGTCTGTATAGGTACAAGCGCCTGAGTTTTGGTATTAACAGTGCTGCCGAGGTATTCCAGCACATCATCAGCCAGGTATTGCAAGACATACCTAATGCTGACAACATGTCTGATGACATCATTGTTTATGGCCGTACCCAAGCTGAACACGACAAAGCTCTTCGTGCAACATTGCAACGCTTACGAGAAAAGAATTTGACGCTAAGCCGAGCAAAGTGTGAGTTCAATCAACATAAAATTGAATTCTTTGGACATGTACTTAGTGACAAAGGTCTGTCTCCAGATCCTAAGAAAGTTGCAGATATCAAGAATGCTGCACCTCCTTCAACGTCCACTGAAGTACATAGTTTTCTGGGAATGGCAAACTACTGTTCTCGCTTCATTCCAGATTTTGCTACCATTACAAAGCCTCTACGTGAGCTCCTGAAGAAAAATGCATCATGGTACTGGAGCGATATCGAGCAAAATGCATTTGATGCTGTGAAAGATGCACTAGTAGAGAATGCGACTGCTGCATACTTTGATCCATCAATGGACACTGAGTTAACGGTGGATGCTAGTCCTGTTGGTTTAGGTGCTGTTTTAGCCCAACACAAACCTGGTCAACCAGATTCCCGAGTAGTAATTGCCTACGCCAGCCGTTCTCTCACAGATGTTGAGCAACGATACAGTCAGACAGAGAAGGAAGCTCTTGCTCTTGTATGGGGCTGTGAACACTTCAATGTGTATCTGCTTGGTGCGCCCTTCACCACGATGGTCACTGACCACAAACCGTTGGAGACCATCTTCAATAATCCAAAGTCCAAACCACCAGCTCGCATTGAGAGATGGGCTCTTCGTCTGCAACCATACAACTTTACGGTGAAATACAAGCCGGGTGCAGGCAATCCCGCTGATTACATCAGTCGACATCCTGCAAACAGTTTCACCATCACCAAGCATCAGCAAGTTGCCGAGGAATATGTACACTCTGTAACCTGTGATGCAGTCCCTAAGGCTCTTACTCTTGATGAAATCCGTACTGCAACCCTAGAGGACCCAACTCTGCAAGCAACAGTGGATGCATTGACTAAGAAAAAGTTTCCACGCATCCCACCCTCAGGAGTTGACCAAGATGCATTCAAAGCACTTGAACGCATCCAGACAGAATTAAGTGTTACGCAACAACGCGACACTGTGCTGCGAGGTACTCGTATCGTGATTCCAGCTGTTCTCCAGCAACGTGCTCTGAAGCTTGCACATCAAGGACACCAAGGTCTTGTTAGGACCAAACAGCTGCTACGAGAAAAGGTGTGGTTTTCTGGCATTGATCGTCAAGCAAAGGATATGCATGATGCCTGTATCCCTTGCCAAGCTGCAGTGGATACTTCAAGACCAACACCTCTACAACCTTCACCACTACCTGCTGCACCATGGACGGAAGTATCAATGGACTTCTGCGGACCACTACCAACTGGAGAGTACTTGATGGTAGTCATTGATGATCACTCACGTTATCCAGAAGTAGAAATCATCACTTCCACATCTGCAAAGGCTGTCATCCCGAAACTCGACAAGATCTTTTCAAACTTTGGCATTCCCGAAGTTGTCAAGACAGACAATGGACCGCCATTCAATGGACAAGACTTCGTCAACTTTTCTGAGCATATTGGATTCAAACACCGCCGTGTGATGCCACTACATCCTCAAGCAAATGGAGAAGTTGAGAGATTCATGCAACCTCTCATGAAAGCGGTACGCTGTGCTCATGCCGAAGGACGATCCTGGAAACAAGCTATGTATGCTTTTCTCAGGAACTACCGTGCAACACCGCATGGAACACTGGGCAAGTCACCTGGTGAACTTTTATTTGGACGTCCTATGAGAATCGCACTACCCGTCATGCCAGCCGAGGTAACGGATAAACGTCTCGCTCAGAAGGATGCACTAGCCAAGGGCAAAATGAAAATTGCTCATGATCAACGTGCAAAGGAACAGTTCATAAAGGTTGGTGACACTGTTCTCGTTAAAAAGAAAAAAGAGGGAAAGTTAGATATGCCGTATGATACAAAACCATATAAAGTGATTAGTGTAAAAGGAACTATGGTAACAGCTAGTAATAGAGATCATAGTATAACACGTAATATGGCTTATTTCAAAGTGATTCCAACTAGTGTAGAAAATGATGAAGTGCAAAGTCATGCAAAAGAAAAAGAAAAAAATAGTTATAACCCGACAAACAATTCATCAAGGGATGTTATTGCATTTAAGGACTCTCGTCCTAAACGTCATGTTAAACGCCCTACACGATTTGATGATTAATTGTGTTCCTATGTAATGAAAAGTATTTACTTATTATGCTAAACTAAATTTAATATTGTTTGAATAATGCAGATATCTCATTCAATATTTTGTAACTTTGTATTACAGTTTCTTTCATGTTTGTTTAACATTGCATATGTATTTTTAACATTGAAATCCTTTGTGGAAAAGATTAAGTTGTTTAAATTCTTTGTGTGCTTAATTAATGTTAAATGTATGCAGTATCTCTTGATATGGTAATAACTTACTTTGTGTCAATAACTTTGCTTTGTGCTACAAGCATGGTAGACATCCTGTATTCATTCTTTTTAAAGAAAAGGAGGGATGTCATGTTCACAGAAAATGGTACCATCCATTTTCTATGTGCGGCGGCTGAGACGCCAGAGAAAAAGAAGGTAAACAAAAGAGCGTACAGGACGCCAGCCAAGCTTGGTAGCTACTAGTCATGTAATCATATTAAGTATTAAAGTCAGTAACCAAGTCATGACTTTACATCAACCCTACAACCAAGACTTCCTCAGTAACACACAAACACCACACATTCCACGCCCAGAACCTTTAATTGATTAGGTACCTGATAACCTGGAAATTCTTTCTCGATTATCTGGTTTAATGATTTATTATTTGAGGTCCATGATTGTAGTGGCATATTGGCTCCTAATAACTCACAGTTAGCCTCATGGTAGATTTCTACCAAATTGGATTGATCATTTGTAGTTCCCTGGAAATTATCGACATACAAGTTGTCACTAATTTCTGCCTTATAAGGGCTATTTGACTTCCTCAAATGTGTATCTAATGTTGCTTGCAATAGAAACGGGGAAGACGTCGCTCCAAATAATATTGAGGCAAAACGATATGTGATGATATCACTGTTAGGATCCAGTGGGTCCTTAATCCAGAGAAACTTGGTGTAATTACGATCCTCTTCCTGTAAACCTACTCTAAGGAAAGCTTTACTGATATCAGCAGTATAAGCAAAAATACCAGTACGGAATCGTAATAGCACATCATGTAGCCTTTGGGTTAGGCTAGGTCCCGTTTGGAGACATTCATTCAAAGACACACTGTTGGGCTTCACTTTAGCACTACAGTTGAAGACAATACGTATCGGTGTCGTCAATGAATCTTTCACCACAGCGTGATGGGGTAAATAGTGACCTATTTTCTGGTCATCATTATCAACAACCTCGATAAATTTACTGTTGAGCTGTTGTTGGATTAGTTGATGATACATGTTCAGTTTGTCTGGCTGCTTCTTCAGTCGTATTAATTGAGACTGTAATTGTGAGGCTGCCATGAAATAATTAACTGGAAGTTGTGGATGATTCAACTTCCATGGTAGTCTCACCCAGTATTGTTTATCTTTATAGACAACTGTATCCAGATATTGCTGGTAAGTCCACATATCATCAGGGCTTGGTTGTTCAGGGATAATACCTAAAGTGTCTAAATCCCACAGACGATGTACAGGTGGATCAGACTCAATATCTTCAGATATTTCTCTGAAATGTAGGGGTGACTGTTCCAAGCCTAGTCACGCCACTATTATATTGTTAGATTGTTGGTTGGTTGACGCTGGATTTTGTTGGAAAAGCACCGGTCCAGTAAGCAATTAGCCTCCAGCAGATGACAACAAATTCATTCCGTGTTGTCTGGTGCATCCCGTTATAAATTTATAATAATGGTCAGCGCCTATAAGTATTCCAACATCAGTGAGGCAGTCAGAATTTATTTTGTAATCTAGCCTCATGCGGTTTCGTTGAAGATATTTCGCAGTGCGAACTAATCCTGTGACCTGCAGGTCTGTAGGAAGTTTGTCTACTACTACCGCTTGTATTGGACTAGTGGAAGATCCAAGTCTCACTAATACCTTAACTACTTGGTATTCACGAGGTCCACTATTAGTCAAGAAACCAGAAATATTCAATCTCACACTTCTGGCAGGTTTTAATTTTAACTGCTCGACTAATTGTTGTGTAATGAAGGTTTTCTGTGATCCTTGATCAAAAAGACCTCTAGTGTTAACTCTAGATTTCCTGTTTATTAGTCTAAGTTGAGCTGTAGGCAGAGTAGTATTATTGCCTGACTCAGTAGCAAGTACATTTATTTCTTGATTTACTTTGCAATATTGTACTGTGGTAGAATTCGTGGAATTCTCCCCAGTTGTCATGGATTGGGTAGAAGTTTTTCTACATAAGGCATAGTGATGTACACCTTGGTTGCATCTACTGCATGAACGTAGTTGCACTACACATTTTTTGGGATCATGAGAGCCCATGCACCTGTGTATTTCTTGTAACCGTTTAATCCTGGTATTAAAGTTAGGATAAACAGGGCATTGGTAGGTGGCATGTCCTTGATTACAAAACAGACACCTTCTCTCTCTGGTTGACTTGGTCTCTTTAGCAGACAAGTCATTGGTTACATCAGAAGGAGATACTGAATAAGTACCTACATTACCACTCCTTTTTCCAGTGGATGGAGCAGTCCTAGGTGTCGGAAAATCCGACACCATTTAATATATCATACAGACAGATAATAGCTGTGTTGTAAAAACAAGTTAACCCATAGAAAACGTAACTTGTAGTGGAATTACCGTCTATAGAAAACGGGATATCATCACCACATACCATTATAAATTCACCAGCTATTCTGCTGGGAATTATTCTTAAATACATTAGTCTTTGGACGTTACCATCATAAAAAATCTCATAAATTAACTTAATTATCAATATTGAAGTAGAGTAAATGTGACCCTTCTATCTGGACTAGAATCTGGACAATGAAAGCCAGGCGTCAGGAGTGAGGAAGGAGGGGCAGCCATTGTTGTTGTCACCTCCGAGACGCGTGGAGCAAATTCGGCTCCTATTATATATGGACAATGTCGGCCAGTAGCGTCAGTAGTATGGAGTGTTAGACATTGCCATTGTTTATATTGAGACCACAGAGGCTCACGGGAGCAAATACGGCTCCTGTTAATTTTACTTGAACGTAGTGTTATGGAAACCAAAGGTGTACCATCTTCAACACGCTGTCAACAAATTCAAGTTAAGTGTTCTTTCCGAAACCCATGTATCTTTCATTTATGGCCATTAATGTCATTATATAGGGTGACCCGGTTAGAGCACGTGGTAGCCTCAAACTAAAGGTAATTAAGCCAGGTCTTCATTGTTACATGTACAGTGTTTCTCTGATATACCTGTCTTATATAGGATTCTGGCTTTACAGCTAGCGCCCTTTTGACAGGTCAAGACGAGGAAGCATGTTTTGTGCATCAGTTACCAGGGTGATGGAAGCTACCTCAAAGAGGGAAAATGTGGTGTCTACATCCTGGTTATACCTGGTGGACTAAGGCTGCTGTACTATAAGATAAGGAACCTCTTCAATGTATGTAGTTAATACTGTAGTTTGATTGGCTGCATATATATAAATTAATTAATATAACCCCCCCTAATGTGTAGAGGATCGATTTGTGAGATTATGAGATTATTGCAAAAATACAGTCCACTTATCATTATACAAATTGCTATCGAAGTATATAAATTAACGTAAATATAAATCTCACAGGTCGGTTCCCACACTAGGTTTATATTTATTAGACTTATTTAAAGTCGGTTTGGTTTTGACTGAAGTGTCAATATTAGGTGGTTTAGACTCAGGTTTAATCTTATCATGGGTCTTCAACCTGTTAACCGTTATCCTCAGTCCCTCGAATATTTGGTCAAGAGTGAGAAACTCGGTTTTATAGTGTGAGCAGAGCTCTGTTAAGACATTTCGAGGTAATTTCCTCTGCAAAAGTAACTTGATTGACCATTATGAGGCTGGTATATCAACTTTAGTACCTAAGGCCTTCACTAGGGACTCTACTTCTAGCCTGAAGCTTTCAAGTGAGTCTGGTCTGCTACTTGGTGCATTCAGATCTAGCAACTGGTAATAAAGGTTAGCTATACTCAACTCCTTGTTGCAATAGTTCAACTTTAGCAGTTTTATAGCTTCCTCATAATTACTCTCAGTGAGAGCTAGGTCATTTATGACCTTTTTAGCCTCTCCTTTGAGAAGATTAAGCAGGTATGAGAATTTAGAAATCTTGTCAAGAGAAGATTTCTTATGTATATGAACTTGAAATGAAGTCCAAAAGTTGTCCCAATTTTCTGTATCCAGCCCTGCAAATGTAGGTAAGTCTAAAGTAGGTAAACGAACCTCAGGTAATTGGTTACTGGATTGAGACATTATTAGATTTAGATTGTGTTACTAGATTGGATAGCATGTAAAGTCTGTCTTGAGTCTCATCTTCATACTGGGAAATATCTACTATAATTCGATCCAATTCATCAGGATCAGTTTCTATGGTATTCAGTAGGCCAAGATAAGACTGACTTGTAGATTTAACTTGATCAAATTTCAGATCAGCCACTCTCACTGATGTTTCTAATTGATAAGAATCAATGGGAGTTGCTTTAGATAAGTCCTCAGACTTGTTAATTAATCTAGTTAAATGACCTTTGAGGCCAATATAGGTTCTCCTTAATTGTTCAGGAGTAGCCATGATGGGTTTAAGTCCAAACTTGTTGGGATCTGAATAAGTATTACTAATGAAGCTTGGGTACTTGTTCATTGGTTGACAAGTAATATTAAATATAGCCTAATTTAAAGTGGCTAAATTATACTCTACCTCACTCGAGGTTAAATGTACCTACCTAACAACAAGTAGCTAGTTATTTTGAGCACTGCTTGAACTTCACCATTAACTTTCGTCCGATTAGCTCTTCTATATCACCATTAGATGTAATGGTGATCATCCAGCAATACTCAAAATAGATACACACAAAATAATGAGTACAAGATGAAATAATATGGATATACTCTAATCAGAGTTATCTCAAAATTTAATCCCACCCTTGATAGGGTCAGCACAAAGGGTATAATACATACTACTAACTAGCTCAAGTCTAGTTGTGATAATTTCTACCTAAGAAACTACAAATTTATTTAGTCTGTGTTTGTGCCAAATTCAGCACAATCACAGCCTAAATTTCTACCTAATAAGATTGGTAAAGATTATTGTGGTGCAGTAATGTGAATATAATTGTGCTGTATTTTTGTTTTTTTGGGATTTTATAGTTTATAAGTGTGCACTTGCACACACAAGTGAAAACAGTTATTTACAGTTAAATTTGGCTTGCTAGCCACAGCCGCTTGAGATAATTAATTGTGTTGATCAATTTGTCAACTACATGTGACCTAGACTCACCTGACAAGGTGTACACCATCTCTTGCCAGGTTTTGTCTATATGGTCTGGCTGTAAATTGGATATAAGTGGCATACAATCTCACTCGTTTTTTCAGCCTGAAGTTTATGTATTTGGCAGCTCTCTGGTAATATTCCGGTGTTACTCCCCAACGATTATCATGACTCAGTTGGCGAGGTTCCACTAAGGTGAATACTACCGAATTGTTGATGAGCTTAAATGAAGAAATTATGGTTTTAAGGTGATTGATCACCTCAGCTGGATGACGAGTAGGATGGATGTAATTACCACCTAAGTAAATAATGGTTAGATGGTGAGGCCACTCTAACGCAGGTGTTAGTGTGGAATTGTTATAAAAGTTATGAGCTGTTGCTCCTGGTGACCTAAAGATTCTTACTTCAGTATGAGGTATAGGTCTAAGTGTTGTGGGTAATTGACTGTGTCCCACGAGTGCTACCTTATACATGGGGTGTAAGTAGCAATGACTTGGTGTGACTTAGGCTAACCTATGGGTTACGCTGTCGGTAGACACAATTAATTAAAATGGTTAGTCTAGACTACTTCACACGGTGATTAGTTATTACTAATTAGTATGTATATTTATATTTTATGTTTATCCGGTTCGATAAGGACCATAATTTGGGACAGGTGGGGCTTGACTCTATTTATTTAATTATTAAATTAATGAAAGTAATTACGAAGGACCACCCGCTTTTAAGAAAAGAGGAAACTAATAAAAAGTGATCATTAGAGACTCCAGGAAGAACCAGTGTCTATGGTTAAATATTAGGAAGTATAATCACTTAACTAATTAATGGGCTGTATAGATAATTAACTTGAATCAAAGCCTCAAACACCTACATTGGGGGGTTATTGCTAGAACTTCATATACGTCTAGGAACTAGTGTGGTTCGTGCACCAGTTCATTGTGTAATAACTAATCTTATGACCAAATTAAAGAAATCTATAGAAGATTATCACCAGTAATTATAAAGATCATTAACATCAGAAATTAATCATTCTAATAAACACGTATTATCTCCAGTGTACATGATCAGCATCCAATTAAATATTAGAATATAGAAGTAATGAATTTTAAAGTAAATAAATGAATACGAAAGGTCTTAGCTTTAAGACGATTTCAATGACATCATTTACGACTCATCCTCGGGATCTCCGGAATTCCTAGAAAAAACACTGGGAGATGAATAACACGGAGTAAGGTAACAGCTCGTGGACTCTTCACATGCGAGCTGTAATTTAAGGGATATTACGTAGCATTGAACTAGGCTACTGAAATATCTATATTCATGAAAATGGAAAAACAAATTAGTTATTGTACTAACATGGGTTTTGTTAAGGTCGCTCGATCTAACGACAAGCTGCCCCGACATATACAATCTCTAATGATGCATCAACAGGGAATTATATACTTAGCTGAGGGGTACAGATTATGTTGAAGCTTGCCCGAAACCGCGTCCCAAGCTCCAACTCTCGCAATGGCGTAAACGTGGATGATAGCTTGGCTTGAATGTGAACGCGTTATTAGTTGGCCGGTCACTGCAGATCACGTAGAACAATATTAACTAGTTCTATGTTGAGTACCAGGGTAATTCTTGCTGATAACTTCAACGTCACGTGTCTCAGACTCTGACACCAAGACCTTGTTGCTCAATTCCGCAACACGAGACTTCACGCCGCACTCAGGCGTCTCGTCCACACCAACAACAATGGCTTCTCCTCCCTCACCCACTAGCGTCCCGCATTCGCCACAGAAATTATTTATCACGAATTATATTATTTCGCGCAATTGTGGCTAAAATGCTTTAATAAAGACTGGGTTGTAATTCTAGGGAGTTAAATATTATTACTTTCTCGTCTTACGGTAGTATACAAGAAATGGAAAAGATTTTAGTTTTCTCCATGGCATTCACGCGTGACGGTAAAATTATTACTTGATAACAATTGTAACTAAAAACTCTTGATTTGGAATTATTTGGGAGTCATGTTATCCGTAAATAATTATCACACGGAATACTGATGATTTTAGAGAATCACATTCAATTCTCTAACACACTGGATATAAATGTGTTTAACTAGGTAGAATCTGACGCAATACTGGCGCTTGGTTTCGTAAGAATTCCAGTATTCTTATACAGATATAATAATTAGTTCATGTGAACACTACTGTTAGTAAATTTTAGTAACTACAGTAATTAGTAAATCGGTCACCCCCGACGCCGGTACCACTGGCGTCGACATGGAGGATGAAAGGCTTCGTGATATCTGGCGAGGCGAGAATAGGATTAGAACATGGCAAAGGAGCACTATTATAGTCCTGTAAATTGGGATGAAGATCAGGTAGGATTTCCGATTTGGAAAGCACCGACTCAGTGTTAGTGCTTTCGGGAGAAGCAGGGAAGGTTTCACTGTGGAGGTATGGACCTTTAAATGTAGAGACAGATACCAGCATAGTAGGGGGAATACCTTGATACTGCTTCAGGAGGTTGACGTGGCACAGCTGGGTCTTCCGCCGCCTATCTGGAGTCTCAAGAACGTAGTTGTGGTTGTTTCTGCACTCCTTGATGCGGTAGGGTCCTGAAAACTTGTTTTGCAATGGAGAACCTGGGATAGGAAGGTATGCCAATACGAAGTCTCCTGGTTTAAATTTTCTTAATTTGCTGCTTTGGTCAAAATGAGTCTTCATCCTCTCCTGTGCTTTCAATAGATTGTCATTAGGAAATTTACGTACTCTCTCTAGAATGTGTTTTAAGCTTTGAAGAAACTGGGGCACATTCTGAGGGTCACTGAAGGTGGCATGACGTAGAGAGTCCATGAAAGCTTTGAGAGGAGTACGGCACTTACGTCCGTAGAGCATCTCATAAGGGGATACTCCTAGAGACTCATTGGGGAGACTTCTGAAAATGCACATAACGAGGTCAAGTTCTTTATCCCAGTCCTTCAAGGTGTCATTGCAGAACTTCTTTAGGAGTGCTTTAATAGTCTGATGACTACGTTCAAGAGAACCCTGTGAAGCAGGATGATAAGGGCTGGACAGTACCTGTGTGATGTTGAACTCCTCCAGTGTCTTCTTGAAGAGATCACTGGTGAAGTTGGTGCCACAGTCGCTTTGAACCTCTCTTGGAAATCCATACTGGGTGAAGATCTTCAATAGGTGTTTCACCAGAGTAGCAGCCGTAATGTTCTTTACTGGAACTGCTATGGTGAATCTGGTGGTAGGACACATGATAGTTAATATATATGCGTTGCCAGATATGGTCCAGGGTAAAGGACCAACACAGTCTATGATGAGTCTGTGGAAAGGTTCTGCAGGCACCTGGATGGGTTTTAGTGGAGCCTGGGGAATAGAGATGTTAGGTTTACCTGCCATCTGACATATATGACACTGTTGTACGTATTTTTTAACGTCTTTTACCATACCTGGCCAGTAGTAGTCTTGTCTGATTCCTTGGTAGGTTTTGTTGAAACCATAGTGAGAAAGAGCTCCGTGGGCCAGGTGTAGAATATCGGGCCGTATGCTGGTGGGAATCACTAGTTGTTCGACATTGGCCCAATCGTCATCCTCCTTCAGCTTGCTGGGTCTGTATCTGCGGTAGAGCAACTCATTCTCTAGGAAGAACCCAGGGATACTGTCAGGTTGAGTCTCAGCCTGGAAGAATAATGGTGTTAATGATTGATCTTCCCTCTGAAACTTACGGAACTCAAACTTGGTAAGATTTGGAGGTAGATTCTGAGGGTCTTGAGGGACAGCGGTAGTAGTAGAGTCAGCTGGTTGTGGTCGTGCAGCTTATGCACGGGTGGTCACCAAAACCGGAGGAGAAACTTGATCACTTTCTTGAACCTTAGCTGGAACATATTCAAAGATGGGATTATCCATTACAGAAGTACACACCTGGGGTTTGTCCGTGATGATCAGGTTGGACGGTTGCAGATCTTCTGCCAAGTCGTTGCCCAGGAGAAGTTGCACTCCAGGCATGGGAAAAGGCTTTTCCCTGATGGCGACTTGGACTTCACCGGTCACGAAGGGACAATCCAGGTGGACTCTGGCGAGTGGATATGGAGTGGTAGCAGTGAGGTCAGTGATAAGGACGGTTTCCCCGGTGTAGGTGACGTTAGGCACAGCCGATTTCATTATGATGGACTGAAGAGCCGCTGTGTCCCTCAAAATCTTCAATTTGAAACGTCCCTCCGAATCTGTACCGTTGGTAGAGACAGTTCCAGGATACAGGTGTTTACTGAAGAGAGAAAGATCGTTAACAAGAACACCAACATTCATCACAGGCTTACCGGACTTAGGAGGAGTCTGTTTGGGTTTAGTAGATTCATTGCTCTTGTATTGAGCCTTCACACATCTATCTATGGTATGTTCATAGAGTTTGCAATACTTACAATGCAATTGTGAGCTCGCTTCCTCTGTACTCACTTTATCGTAACTGTACCAAGACTTCTTACTGGAAGGTGGTGATGGTGTCAGCCGGTGGATGAGGCTGTAGGTGTCAGCCGACTTCGCACATTTGATGTAGTCGGTTTCTTCTTTATCTGCTAGATATAAACGGACGGAAGGGGGAACACGTCTCAAGAATTCCTCAACTAGCATGAGGTTGATGAGTTCTGCAAATGTAGAGACATGTGCTGCTTCCAGCCATTTCATAAAATATCGTTTCTTGGTATTGGCAAATTCTAGAAAGGTGGTGGTACTTGCCTTAAGATGGTCACGGAATTTTCGTCTGTAGCTTTCGGTGGAGAGAAGGTAGGCGTCCAACACTGCTTGCTTCAGGGTCTGGTAGTCATTCTCAGACGCTAAGGTACTGAGAGTAACTGCAGCTCTACCTGTAAGATGCACTCTGAGAACGGTAGACCATTGGTCAGCAGGCCAGCTAAGTTGATTAGCCAGGGTCTCAAAGGTGATAAAAAAGACATCAATCTCTGTCTCAACGAATGGTGGCATTAACTTACTTACATGGGAGACATTGAAACTTACTGGAAGACTAGCGGTAGCTTGCTGGCGTTGAGTGTGGTGTGTAGTCTCCAACGTGAGTTCTCGTTGACGACATTCTATAGCCATATCCGCTTGCTTTTTATCATGCTCGCGTTGCATCTCTAGGTGACGATGTTTTGCTTCAAGCTGTACTCGTTCACGCTCACGGAGTATTGTAATCTCACGTTCCTTGTGGGCCACCACTCGTTCTTGTTCTTCTTTCCTCAAGGCGGCCACTCGTTCTTGCTCTTCTTTCCTTATTGCAGCTTCTCTTTCCCTCAGTTGTAGAACTTCTTTCGCCAAGGTGGCCTCGCGTTCTTTGATCTGGATAGCTTCTTGCTGTTGCTCCCTTTCGAGCTTGACGAGTTCAAGTTTGAGTTTCATAGTTGCCAAATCTTGTTTATCTGCAATAGAATAAGTTTCGTGAGTTTCAGAGTCAATTGTCCCTTCATCTAAGAGGTGATCCATGATTAAGTTATGTAATTCATTTTTGTTGTTTCCATGGGGAACATCTAGTTGATACTCGTGTGCAAGAGTTTGTAATTCAGTCCTCTTGGCACGACATAAGGTCCCTATTTCACCTGCTGGATCGTTACGGAAAGCTTGGAGACGAAACATGGTGAAAGATAGCAAATAAATGTACAACGAATATAGTTGTGATATGGTAAATGTCAGAAACAGGATAACGTGGCAACTGGTAACTATCCTGTGGAATTTTAATCTTTAACAATTAAAGTAAATTATCGGATGGTAAATGATTAACCAATCAAAGTCGCAGGAAATCTTGTACCCGGTACTCAATGTAAAAGAATAAGGGCAAGAAAATCCTACTAAATAAGTGAAACTGAGTTTCTAAAACAAATGAAACATTTAATTGCTCCAAAAGTGAATTAGGTAGTCCAAGAATGTAGGCATACCATGCCGAGTCTCAATAGGACATAAGCAAGGGTTTCCCACTAAATAAATATGATACTTACAGAATTAGCGAACTTTGTGCTCTGTAAAAAGAAAGCTAATTCCCTACCCAAGTAAATATCATCATCTCTGACCGACGTGTAGGGGTGCGAGTGTCAACTGGTGACGAGAACTGCTGCTGAGGTCCCAACTCAGCAACGTAGTCCGTGCTAGAGGAACTATGGCCCTCTTTTCCTCCTTCGGTCGGATTGCAGAAGATAGGGTGCTTTGACCCGAAGACAAACCAAAGTACCAGGGTACCACAATGATGATCTGCCGATAATGTGAGAAATATCCTAGGGACAAAAGGTGGTAAACACGAGTAATAACACTGAGGGAGAGATGACCAATTAAGAGAATGACTGAGGCCTACAGTCACCACGTAATCCAAAGTTATCCCACACTCACCATATGCTACTCTCGGAATGCACAATACACACAGCACCATATAAATATGAAAATTAATGATAATATTGAAAAGCAACTTTAGCAAAGCGAAGTACGCTTACTACAAATTGACGTTCTGGTACTAGTACCTGAGTGAAGCTCCGTGGACAGGCCCTCATTAAATGTGACGGGAAAGTGTTGGAGTATAGATGTTCCGCAGCCCTCCAATGGCAGGTGTCAATGCCTGGTCACACTTACCAAAAAAAGATAGACTGCTTGCCTGTTGTCTGTGGTAAGTTAGAGGGAGGAACACGTAAAATACAAAGTATGAACAATGAAACTTTAATATATTTACTTTAAACATAAATGAAAATAAAAACAAATCTCGGGAAAATGACTGGTGCGATAAAATGACAAAGATAAATGCAAAAACACAATAGATTAAATATTATAATGGAGAAATGGTGCTGAGAATATTGGCTATGGATGAGACCTCCCTTAGTATACGAAAGCCAGAGAGCTTAGTATGCCAGAGAGAGATGTCAACTCTAAGAGCACAAAGAATATTCTGAAGTTGACAGCTGGTCAGGTTCAGACGTTGACTCATGTAGATGGCGCTAAGGTGCAGTGTGCAGGTGCGCGGTCGGCAAATCACCAATCAGGAATAGGCAGGCTGGGATGGGTAGTTTGCTGGTTGACAACGAGCCAGCATGGAGGGTGTGTGGAGCAGGGGGGATCTTGGGTACGATTTGCCTCCTGGTCAAAACGTTTTGTGCTACCAGTGACGTATCTTGAATGTAGCATCATATACTTGTTAACTTGACGTAACTTTAAGTAGGGAAGAGCAGGCTCAATCTCTCTTGAAAGAGATTATTGTCACAATATATATATATATATATATATATATATATATATATATATATATATATATATATATATATATATATATATATATATATATATATATATATATATACATATTTATATGTTTCATTGAATATGACCGCATATTCTGTATTTATTATTTTCTGGTTTAGGGCTTCTATCCCTCTAACTATTTTCTTAGCATCAGGGCTTAATTGAAATAGGAGTTCTCCAAAACTCATTTTCGTACTTTTAAGGTGAAGAAAAGAAGTGATTTACTATAGAGTGTTTTACACTTATTTGTATAATTTGCACGACGTTTCGAACCTCCATGGTCCATTCTCAAGTGAACAGATCTTACAATACTAGTTGATTTTATACCCGCATTAGGTCAGGTGATAATACAATGAAGGTGAAAACACGGGGGGATACATAAGGGATAAACATAGGGGCTGCAGAAGGCTTATTGGCCCATACGAGGCATCTCCTATCTAAACACAAAGATTAATCCAGTGTAATTGGCCTGTTATGTTGGACATTGTCTTCTGTGTTGGCATCGATATGTTCTTGTCTTGTCCTTACTCTCATGGTGGGTAGAGTAAATAGTTCCGTGATTTGGGTGTTCATGGTAGGTCGCTCTATTCTTATGTGAATTGCCTCAAGAATTTGTAATCTTCTTGAATCTTGGGTTTTGTCTATTATGCAAGTATTCTTGTTCAAAATTTCTCTTGTTAGAGTAATGTCATGGGCTTGTCTCATGTGATTCCTAGGGGCACCAGATTGAAGATGGCATGTCAAACGCCTCGTCAGCTTGGTCGACGTCATACCTATGTACTTACATTGAAGGTTACATCCTTCGTGGGGGCAAGTGTACATGTATACAACGCTTGACTGCTGTAGAGGGTTCTCCGTCGGCTTCGGGCTGTTTTTGATAAGGAGTTCGGAAGTCTTCTTGGTTTTGTAGAATATTATCAGGTTTATGTTTTGGTTAGGAGTAGTGCTTTTTACTCCTTTACGGATTATTTCTTTCATTATTCTTTCCTCTTTTATATGTTCACTGTGCATGGTTGATTTGTAATATAATTTTATTGGGGGTGTTGTGGTTTCTGTTCTAGGTTCTGAATTATACCAACGGTCCAAGTGTCTTCTTATAGCAGCGTTTATTTCCGCGTTGCTATATTCGTTGTTCACCAATACCTGAGTTACTCTTTCAAACTCTCTACTCACGTTGCTCCATTCAGAGCAGTGGGTAAGCGCTCGACGAATATAAGCATTGAGAACACTGGCTTTGTATCTTTGGGGGCACTCACTTCTACCGTTCAGGCATAATCCTATGTTGGTGGGCTTGGTATATACGTTGGTGCTTAAAGAGGTTCCTGTTTTTGTTATTAGTACATCCAAGAATGGCAGACTGTTATTTTCACTATTTTCATGTGTAAATCGGAGTACTGACTCTCTCTCTAGGTGTCTTTTTAGGTCAATTAGTTCATCTGAGTCTTTTACTATTACGAATATGTCATCTACATAACGGCAGTATACAGTTGGTTTTTGTCTGCTACTGAAGACCCTATCTTCGATGGTTCCCATATAAAAATTAGCAAATAAAACTCCTAAGGGGGAGCCCATTGCTACTCCGTCTATTTGTAAATACATGTCTCCTTGTGGACTGATGAAAGGGGCTTCCTTTGTACATGCTTCGAGAAGACTTTTCAAGTGTGGCTCAGGTATGTCTAATTTGGGGGTGCTCTCGTCTCTGTATACTCTGTCCAGTATCATTCCTATGGTTGTGTCGACTGGGACGTTGGTAAAAAGGGATTCAACGTCCAGGGAAGCGATGATTCCATCGGGCTGGGTAGATTTGATCAATTCTAGGAAATCTGCTGATGATTGTAGACTAAACTTACTTGGAGTGTATGGAGTTAGGAGTTCATTGAGTTTCTTTGCCAGGTGATAAGTTGGGGTTGGTATTTGGCTGATTATAGGGCGTAGTGGGTTACCTGGTTTATGCGTCTTAACATTGCCGTAGGCATATCCTAAGCCATAGTCGCCTTGAAGTTTATTGAAATGCACACTACCTTTCTTTGCGTTGATTGCTGTAATTGTTTTGTTTACTTTCCGCTTTAGGTCTTCTACGGGGTTCCTCGTGATTCGTTGAAATTTGGAGTCGTCACTTAGGATGTCGCTAATTTTGTTCATGTATTCATGGGTAGGAATCAATACATATGCTGCTGTTTTGTCGGCTTTTCTTATTGTTACGTCTTTCAGATTTTTTAGTTGTTTCGCTGCTTCTTTGAGTCGTGGGGTTAAGATTGTAGATGAATATGTTCCTCGTTTTTTCCCTGCTTCTGCAAGTAGTTCAGCTTGAAGTGTGTCAGTGGTGATGACTTTTTTGTTGTCTTCTAGCTTATGGATATCCAGGTAACCCACTACGCCCTATAATCAGCCAAATACCAACCCCAACTTATCACCTGGCAAAGAAACTCAATGAACTCCTAACTCCATACACTCCAAGTAAGTTTAGTCTACAATCATCAGCAGATTTCCTAGAATTGATCAAATCTACCCAGCCCGATGGAATCATCGCTTCCCTGGACGTTGAATCCCTTTTTACCAACGTCCCAGTCGACACAACCATAGGAATGATACTGGACAGAGTATACAGAGACGAGAGCACCCCCAAATTAGACATACCTGAGCCACACTTGAAAAGTCTTCTCGAAGCATGTACAAAGGAAGCCCCTTTCATCAGTCCACAAGGAGACATGTATTTACAAATAGACGGAGTAGCAATGGGCTCCCCCTTAGGAGTTTTATTTGCTAATTTTTATATGGGAACCATCGAAGATAGGGTCTTCAGTAGCAGACAAAAACCAACTGTATACTGCCGTTATGTAGATGACATATTCGTAATAGTAAAAGACTCAGATGAACTAATTGACCTAAAAAGACACCTAGAGAGAGAGTCAGTACTCCGATTTACACATGAAAATAGTGAAAATAACAGTCTGCCATTCTTGGATGTACTAATAACAAAAACAGGAACCTCTTTAAGCACCAACGTATATACCAAGCCCACCAACATAGGATTATGCCTGAACGGTAGAAGTGAGTGCCCCCAAAGATACAAAGCCAGTGTTCTCAATGCTTATATTCGTCGAGCGCTTACCCACTGCTCTGAATGGAGCAACGTGAGTAGAGAGTTTGAAAGAGTAACTCAGGTATTGGTGAACAACGGATATAGCAACGCGGAAATAAACGCTGCTATAAGAAGACACTTGGACCGTTGGTATAATTCAGAACCTAGAACAGAAACCACAACACCCCCAATAAAATTATATTACAAATCAACCATGCACAGTGAACATATAAAAGAGGAAAGAATAATGAAAGAAATAATCCGTAAAGGAGTAAAAAGCACTACTCCTAACCAAAACATAAACCTGATAATATTCTACAAAACCAAGAAGACTTCCGAACTCCTTATCAAAAACAGCCCGAAGCCGACGGAGAACCCTCTACAGCAGTCAAGCGTTGTATACATGTACACTTGCCCCCACGAAGGATGTAACCTTCAATGTAAGTACATAGGTATGACGTCGACCAAGCTGACGAGGCGTTTGACATGCCATCTTCAATCTGGTGCCCCTAGAAATCACATGAGACAAGCCCATGACATTACTCTAACAAGAGAAATGTTGAACAAGAATACTTGCATAATAGACAAAACCCAAGATTCAAGAAGATTACAAATTCTTGAGGCAATTCACATAAGAATAGAGCGACCTACCATGAACACCCAAATCACGGAACTATTTACTCTACCCACCATGAGAGTAAGGACAAGACAAGAACATATCGATGCCATCACAGAAGACAATGTCCAACATAACAGGCCAATTACACTGGATTAATCTTTGTGTTTAGATAGGAGATGCCTCGTATGGGCCAATAAGCCTTCTGCAGCCCCTATGTTTATCCCTTATGTATCCCCCCGTGTTTTCACCTTCATTGTATTATCACCTGACCAAATGCGGGTATAAAATCAACTAGTATTGTAAGATCTGTTCACTTGAGAATGGACCATGGAGGTTCGAAACGTCGTGCAAATTATACAAATAAGTGTAAAACACTCTATAGTAAATCACTTCTTTTCTTCACCTTAAAAGTACGAAAATGAGTTTTGGAGAACTCCTATTTCAATTAAGCCCTGATGCTAAGAAAATAGTTAGAGGGATAGAAGCCCTAAACCAGAAAATAATAAATACAGAATATGCGGTCATATTCAATGAAACATGTTTGAAAGAAAACCTGCTGCCAGTATACACCAACATATTTATATATATATATACATATATATATATATATATATATATATATATATATATATATATATATATATATATATATATATATATATATATATATATATACATATATATATATTTATATATATATATATATATATATATATATATATATATATATATATATATATATATATATATATATATATATATATTAAATATGACCGAAAAAGTAAGATTAATAATTCTAACACGAATTTTCTCGATCTTTCGTACGTTTCTTTTCACTGTTGGTGGTAATTCAAAAATCAATTCTCCAAAATTCATTTTTATTTCTAGCCTGACGCGACACTTGAGCGCGTTTCGTAAAACTTATTACATTTTCAAAGACTTTAGTTTACACATACACAACTGAATAGAACTTACACATCTTCGATTTGTTTATATCTACATTTGAGTGAGGTGGATGGGGTGAGGTGGTATTAATAGGGTATTAAATTCCTAAACACAAGACAGAACACGAAACAATGGGTATTGAATGGAAGTGATTGTAGAAAGCCTATTGGTCCATATTTCTTGATGCTTCTATATTGGATCGGAGTCTGAGGTGGGTAGAATATAGTTGTTCATTAATTGGCTGTTGATTGCTGGTTTTGACTTCTTGATGTGTAGTGCCTCGCAGACGTCAAGCCGCCTGCTATCGCTGTATCTATCGATGATTTCTGTGTTGTTTACTAGGATTTCTCTGGCGATGGTTTGGTTGTGGGTAGAGATTATATGTTCCTTAATGGAGCCCTGTTGCTTATGCATCGTTAAACGCCTAGAAAGAGATGTTGTTGTCTTGCCTATATTCTGTTTTTTTTGAGCTTACAGTCCCCAAGAGGGCATTTGAAGGCATAGACGACGTTGGTCTTTTTTAAAGCGTTCTGCTTTGTGTCTGGAGAGTTTCTCATGAGTAGGCTGGCCGTTTTTCTGGTTTTATAGTAAATCGTCAGTTGTATCCTCAGATTTTCGTCTGTAGGGATAACGTTTCTATTAACAATATCTTTCAGGACCCTTTCCTCCGTTTTATGAGCTGTGGAAAAGAAGTTCCTGTAAAATAGTCTAATAGGGGGTATAGGTGTTGTGTTAGTTGTCCCTTCAGAGGTTGCATGGCGTTTCACTTTCCTTCTTATGATGTCTTCGACGAAACCATTGGAGAAGCCGTTGTTGACTAGGACCTGCCTTACCCTACAGAGTTCTTCGTCGACTTGCTTCCATTCTGAGCTGTGGCTGAGAGCACGGTCGACATAAGCGTTAACAACACTCCTCTTGTACCTGTCTGGGCAGTCGCTGTTGGCATTTAGGTACATTCCTATGTTCGTTTCCTTAGTGTAGACTGCAGTGTGGACACCTCCGCTCTTTTCCATGACTGTTACATCTAGAAAGGGCAGCTTCCCATCCTTTTCCATCTCGTAAGAGAAACGCAGCACAGAACTCTGCTCAAATGCCTCCTTCAGCTCCTGCAGATGTCTGACATCAGGTACCTGTGTAAAAATGTCGTCAACATACCTGCAGTATATGGCCGGTTTCAAGTTCATGTCGACTAAGACTTTTTGCTCGATGGTACCCATGTAGAAGTTTGCAAACAGGAAACCTAGAGGAGAACCCATGGCGACCCCATCTACTTGCTTATACATGTGCCCATCCGGGCTCAAGAAGGGTGCCTCTTTAGTACAAGCTTGGAGTAGTTTCCTTAGAATATTTTCTGGTATGTCAAGAGGAGTACAGGCCGGATCACGATACACTCTGTCGGCTAATTCCAAAGGGTAATGAAGGACACTACAGCCGAATTGAAAGCAAAGGTCAACAAACTGATCGAAACTGTGAACGCCAAGAAATCCGGACTCCACCTGCCAAAGATTATTGGGGAATATAAACCTGGATATACGTATGGAAATGTCAAGACACACAAGCCAGGAAACCCACTTCGGCCAATCATCAGCCAGATACCCACACCCACGTACAGACTGGCGAAGCGACTCAATGGCCTGCTGACTCCTTATGTCCCTTGCGCCTTCAGCCTGAAGTCTCCAAAGGAATTTGTTGACTTACTGCGGGGCACACGGGCCACAGGGATAAGAGCCTCGTTGGACGTAGAATCACTGCTTATCAACGTACCTGTGGACGAGACAATCGGGATGATAGCCGACAGAGTGCATCGTGATACGGCCTGTACTCCTCTTGACATACCAGAAAATATTTTAAGGAAACTACTCCAAGCTTGTACTAAAGAGGCACCCTTCTTGAGCCCGGATGGGCACATGTATAAGCAAGTAGATGGGGTCGCCATGGGTTCTCCCCTAGGTGTCCTGTTTGCAAACTTCTACATGGGTACCATCGAGCAAAAAGTCTTAGTCGACATGAACTTGAAACCGGCCATATACTGCAGGTATGTTGACGACATTTTTACACAGGTACCTGGTGTCAGACATCTGCAGGAGCTGAAGGAGGCATTTGAGCAGAGTTCCGTGCTGCGTTTCACTTACGAGATGGAAAAGGATGGGAAGCTGCCCTTTCTAGATGTAACAGTCATGGAAAAGAGCGGAGGTTTCCACACTGCAGTCTACACTAAAGAAACGTACATAGGAATGTGCCTAAATGCCAACAGCGACTGCCCAGACAGGTACAAGAGGAGTGTTGTTAACGCTTATGTCGACCGTGCTCTCAGCCACAGCTCAGAATGGAAGCAAGTCGACAAAGAACTCTGTAGGGTAAGGCAGGTCCTAGTCAACAACGGCTTCTCCAATGGTTTCGTCGAAGACATCATAAGAAGGAAAGTGAAACGCCATGCAACCTCTGAAGGGACAACTAACACAACACCTATACCCCCTATTAGACTATTTTACAGGAACTTCTTTTCCACAGCTCATAAAACGGAGGAAAGGGTCCTGAAAGATATTGTTAATAGAAACGTTATCCCTACAAACAAAAATCAGAGGATACAACTGACGATTTACTATAAAACCAGAAAAACGGCCAGCCTACTCATGAGAAACTCTCCAGACACAAAGCAGAACGCTTTAAAAGAGACCAACGTCGTCTATGCCTTTAAATGCCGTCTTGGGGACTGTAAGCTCCAAAAAACCCAGTATATAGACAAGACAACAACATCTCTTTCTAGGCGTTTAACGATGCATAAGCAACAGGGCTCCATTAAGAAACATATAATCTCTTCCCACAACCAAACCATCGCCAGAGAAATCGTAGTAAACAACACAGAAATCATCGATAGATACAGCGATAGCAGGCGGCTTGACGTCTGCGAGGCACTACACATCAAGAAGTCAACACCAGCAATCAACAGCCAATTAATGCACAACTATATTCTACCCACCTCAAGACTCCGCTCCAATATAGAAACATCAAGAAATATGGACCAATAGGCTTTCTACAATCACTTCCATTCAATACCCATTGTTTCGTGTTCTGTCTTGTGTTTAGGAATTTAATACCCTATTAATACCACCTCACCCCATCCACCTCACTCAAATGTAGATATAAACAAATCGAAGATGTGTAAGTTCTATTCAGTTGTGTATGTGTAAACTAAAGTCTTTGAAAATGTAATAAGTTTTACGAAACGCGCTCAAGTGTCGCGTCAGACTAGAAATAAAAATGAATTTTGGAGAATTGATTTTTGAATTACCACCAACAGTGAAAAGAAATATACGAAAGATCGAGAAAATTCGTGTTAGAATTATTAATCTTACTTTTTCGGTCATATTTAATAATATATGTCTACAGGAAAGACTGCTACCAAAATATATATATATATATATATAGAAGGGGTACCACCTCTGGTGCAAATGTAGGGACCCATAGCCTCGGAGAAGAAAATAAAGAGTACTCAGAGAAGACCTTGTGGATCCTCACTGAACACTTTGATATATATATATATATATATATATATATATATATATATATATATATATATATATATATATATATATATATATATATATATATATATATATATATTGTCAAGGTTCTCCCCCCTCCAATCTTGTATGGGTGGGGGTCGCTCCCACGGGTCTTCGCCCCTCCGTACATGGTACCGCTGCCAGCCCCGGGGCTCCCCCAATATACTATGAACTGGACTTCTATATATCCCTAACGAGTGTATAGGTTTAAGTCTACCTGTATGACACCTGAACCTGCCCGTCTTGACACTGGGAGATTCTATCTATATAGTCTGTTCAAAGGTCGCCAGCTGGGTGTTCATACTCGTGTCCCAGCAACACATCAGTGGTCTCATAGTTATCTTAAATTAAGGATGCAATCTCATGTGCAGTGCAAGGTGACATAAATGGTCTTACTCACAATAACCCTAGACAATGGATGCTCACTCAAACACATTGGTAAAATTTAAAAGTTTACTGTAGAAAATATATACACTTGCATAAGGAAATAATCAGGTGGAAATTTCCGGCGGCGACCTTCTCTTGTCGCGCCTCTGGCAGCACGATCAGCTGGCGGGGTCCAACTGTCAGATCGGTGGGAACACACCTCGCGCCGCTGACAACACGGTCAGCAGGACGGTTCAAAGATCGTTTCTGGCTTCTTGAAAACCAGCAACTATTCCCAGATACACTAACGTCACCGCATCTACATATTTATGTTCCACCACCAATTCATGCCTACATGAGCTCCTTGGCTCCTAGCCTAACGCTATCACATAGACAATAAATGATAACAAGAAATGTTCACGACATACAGAATATCCTAGCTCGCCTAGATCAAAGGGGTAATGGGAGGTATAACTATCTACCTTACTTCGTTCCATTACGAAGCCGACTCGTCCTCTGGCGAGGGATAATGAGGTTCCTATTCCTGGCTTCTGGTCTTCCGTTGATTAGTTCCCACACACACAAGTTCATCAGTCGTCCTTGTAGTAGCACGTCATCGCCGTCCTCACACCCTGCAGGTACGGTCCTCCTCCTCCTCTTCCTCGGGGTACTGGAGCCAGGTACCTGCGCCGTCGTCCTCCTTCTCCTCTCACTGGCACTGTATATCCAATTTGCAGTCCAGTACAGCTTCCCTTTGCCTCACTTCCAGTAGATTCAGCCCGGCCGTCGCTACTCGCTTGATATGTAGAACGTGGTCCGCTGGGCATCCCAGATGTCTCCAGCCCAATGTTCGTGCCTGCTACAGACTCTTGATAATTGAGTTCTTGACTCTCTAGCCCGGCCAATCCTTGCTTCTTGGCACTCCACGGGATGTCTGCAGTATCAAAGTGATGCTTAAATCCACTGGTAGGGGCTCTCTGGCCACTAGATCTGGAGCTCACTGGATCGCGTCCTCACTCTGTGACGGTCCGTGACTTACTCCCCGGCCCAGGTGCCAGCCGCCCCTGGGGTCCTCCCCCTCGTGACGCCACACCGCCTGAGAGGCCTCGTCATTGGTCACTTCCGTCATGTGACCTGTCCTGGCCAATCAGGTGCTGGAAGGTGCCGCGACGTTTTGGAGGGAAACAGAATGGCTCGGCGCCATCTTGTGCCTCAAAAGAGAGTAAGCCCCTTGCATATTCACACTTAAATGGCAATTTTACAGCCAACCTGATAATGCTCCACACTCTCACACATATGAAAATGTTCCCTGGATCCCTGGATATCAAAGAACGCTCAGGTTATGGAGATATGACTCTTTAAGCTGGTTTAGGAGAAATATAGGGGTGGGACACCCAAATACATCTATATAAATAAAAATGGAAATGTTCGTTTGTTCAAAATCGCTATATAATCTCCGAAAGTTCTTCACCAATTGCTTTGAAATTTTCACACAATGTTCCATTTGCATCTAAGCAGGTTTTTATATACATATTATATTGATGTCAGGTCTGTGACGAAAAAAACATGCTTTTTTTTTAAACTTCTTTTTTTCATGTGATTTTCATGTGAGAGAAATCTTCGAAACCTCCTTACCGATTGCTTTGAAATTTAGACACGACGTTGCAATTTAATAGACAAAGACAAAGTATCAGACTTATTAATCAGTCTGGTTAAATGACCTTTAAGGCCAATATTGCAATTTAATAGGTGCGTGTTTCTATATACCTACTATATACATGCCTTACCTGTGACCGGAGAAAACATGCTTCTTTTGAAAAACGTCGCCATCTGCTGGATTTAAGAGCAACACACACTTTAGTCTTCCAAAGTACTTCACCAATTGCTTTGAAATTCTTACACAACGTTCCAATCGAATATGCGCATCTTTTTATATACTTACTATAGAGATCCCTCCCCTGTGTCAGGTAAAAATATGCGTTTTTGAAAAAGAGTGCCATCTGTTGCGCATAATATCAACATGCACGCTATACTAAATATATCACGAATTCAATCCATTTCAATGTTTCCAATTGCATTGATAAATTTTATTTTCATAGATTTCGATTTATTATATTTTTTATTTAATTATTTTGTGTGACATTGTGTTGGAATTGAGCTGTGTTGTTTATCATACCGTTCATTTCGTAAGTATAGAATACTTATACCTGTTACAGGTAAAACTATGCTTTTCTTAAAAAACAGTGCCATCTGTTGCATGTAGGAGGAACACACATGCTATACTAAATATGTTATAATTCCATTTCATTGTTTCTGATTGCATTGATAAATTGAATTTTCATAGATTTTGATTGATTTTCATTTTGATATAATTATTTTGTTTGAATTGTATTCGAATTGAGCTGTGTTGTTTACCATACTGTTCATTTCGAGAGTATAATTTAATTTTTTACTTTTTCATATTTTCATTTATTTTTTTGACCGTTTTTCTTATATATCAGTGATGGGAACACCAGATCCCTTGATGTTATCAATTTTCTGATGGGAACATCAGACCATTTGGGAAGACATTGGACGAGGGAGTGGGGAATGGTAGGGATGGCGAGGGGACAGAAGTGAGAGATGGTGGGGAGGACGAGGGGACGACGGAGGGGGAAATGGTGGGGAAGAACGAGGGGACGGGAGAGTTTGGGATGGTGGGGACGAGTGGATAGCAGAATGGAGAATGGTGGGGAGGACAAAGAGACAGGGAAGGTTGCTGTGGCTCAGCAATGTATGTACGTTGCTGAGCCACAGTCCCCTGGTGGGTTGAGTGTCTGAAAAATTATAAACTTCAGCTACTGGAATAGGGTAGTCTGTGCATTAAGCATTTGGCACTGAGTTTTCCCATATAACAGGGCTCGATGAAAGAGCATCGGGGATCCCACACTATCTCATTGCCTGGGAGAGGATTGGAGTTCTGGTTGGTTAAATACCCCAGAATTCCTACCTCTCAAATATGGTTTTGAAGTATGGTGTAGTGGATACAGCGTGCAACTGAAACCTTGTTGGCCAGTGTTCGAGTCCCCTGGTGGGTTGAGTGTCTGAAAAGTTATAAACTTCAGCTACTGGAATAGGGTAGTCTGTGCATTAAGCATTTGGCACTGAGTTTTCCCATATAACAGGGCTTGATGAAAGAGCATCGGGGATCCCACATTATCTCATTGCCTGGGAGAGGATTGGAGTTCTGGTTGGTTAAATATCCCAGAATTCCTACCTCTCTTATATGGATTTGAAGTATGGTGTAGTGGATACAGCGTGCAACTGCCACCTTGTTGGCCAGTGTTCGAGTCCCCT